>NC_069115.1:57981289-58281289 GCF_025612915.1 Magallana angulata | reverse complement strand
CTGTAAATAGTGTAATTAATTCAAATGATTAAAAGAGTCATTAAAGTATTTTTATTATATAAAAACAAAAACAGTTATTGTAATTTCTTATTAGTCAGACAGACTTATAAATCGAGAAAGTATGTTTGGGTGTCCATAAATACCTTTGTTAGATATAATACATTCGATTTAAGAGCCAGATGGTGTCATAACTTGGTTGTTGTACGGTCTGTACAGTAGACTCATAGGAGAAGTATTCCCTGGTGCGAATTACTGTAGAGTAGAGCAATTCCCTCAGCTGTGAATTCTGAAAGTAGAAACTTTATGATATCAAAATTGGCAAATTAGGTTCTATTCAGAGTGACAAATAAATTGATAGACAACGTGGCATAGCCAGATTGATTGACCGAGTTGCATAACCAAGTGGCTGAGCGACGAGTTGTCTTGCCAGGTGGCAAGGGCGGTTAGCAAACATTGAAATAGCTATATATATATGTGTGTGTGTGTGTGTGTGTGTGTGTGTGTGTGTGTGTGTGTGTGTGTGTGTGTGTGTGTGTGTGTGTGTGTGTGTGTGTGTGTGTGTGTGTGTGTGTGTGTGTGTGTGTGTGTGTGTGTGTGTGTGTGTGTGTGTGTGTGTGTGTGTGTGTGTGTGTGTGTGTGTGTGTGTGTGTGTGTGTGTGTGTGTGTGTGTGTGTGTGTGTGTGTGTGTGTGTGTGTGTGTGTGTGTGTGTGTGTGTGTGTGTGTGTGTGTGTGTGTGTGTGTGTGTGTGTGTGTGTGTGTGTGTGTGTGTGTGTGTGTGTGTGTGTGTGTGTGTGTGTGTGTGTGTGTGTGTGTGTGTGTGTGTGTGTGTGTGTGTGTGTGTGTGTGTGTGTGTGTGTGTGTGTGTGTGTGTGTGTGTGTGTGTGTGTGTGTGTGTGTGTGTGTGTGTGTGTGTGTGTGTGTGTGTGTGTGTGTGTGTGTGTGTGTGTGTGTGTGTGTGTGTGTGTGTGTGTGTGTGTGTGTGTGTGTGTGTGTGTGTGTGTGTGTGTGTGTGTGTGTGTGTGTGTGTGTGTGTGTGTGTGTGTGTGTGTGTGTGTGTGTGTGTGTGTGTGTGTGTGTGTGTGTGTGTGTGTGTGTGTGTGTGTGTGTGTGTGTGTGTGTGTGTGTGTGTGTGTGTGTGTGTGTGTGTGTGTGTGTGTGTGTGTGTGTGTGTGTGTGTGTGTGTGTGTGTGTGTGTGTGTGTGTGTGTGTGTGTGTGTGTGTGTGTGTGTTGAGAATTACAAGGCAGTGGTTTACGAATATCTGTATATTTTGAATTAAAGCTTTTCCGTACATCCTAGAGGCACTTGGCAAGTGTCATATTACTCTTCGTTTGCATTCCCTATAAAACTCGGGTGAACCGGGCACGGACCGAGAAGCCTGGTCGAGGCCCGACACGTTACATAACTTTAAAAAGAGAATTTAAAAAAGTGTTATACCGTACGTAAAAGACTAGCATTCAATTTTACATTTTTAAATCATCAAAGGGTGCAGCTGCAAACGCTTACTGATTAAATGTTTTATTATATATATACCCATCGATTTTCCTTTCTTCATAAATGTCAATTTTACAGAGTGTGATCCGATTTTCTGCGAATTTCACACCGTGGGTTTCTGAGTTCGTATCACAACTCTCTAAAACTGATATCATAGTACATATTAAGGTCAAGATCTAGTAAATGATTCAAGACTGTCTTTTTAGTGCTAGAACTATTATGACGTCATAATTGATTGGTGAGTTTTTTTCACGTATTTTACGGTTTGAAAGGAATAATGTAGAAAATAAAACAATATTTTGACCTATATTAAATCACGGGAAAAGTAATCCCGGTACCTATTTTCAATTTGACATCATTTTAAAGAGGAGGTCAAGAGCTTGTATAATGCCGTTTTTGAGAGACTGTAGGCATTCTAGATATATTTCATTAGTCAAAAATGAACAAAGCTCTGAAATTTGTTACTTTCATAAAAAATGATTGTTTAAAACATGATTTTTCATTGTGTTTACCAAAAAATCAAGCCCCGGTACACACTATGAAACAAAGATTTTGTTATGGAGCATCATTAAAAGAGTTTATATCTTGAATTTCATAAACCTGTAGGCACCTTTCATTTACTAGATCTTGACCTTAAATTACTTCTGTATTTTACCGCATTTTATGAGAGTTCGTTTAAAACTAGAATTGTTATTAAGGTTGACGCCATACTATTGATTTTAAAAAGATAGAATGTACTTAAAACTTTTAAGGTTGACAATGTTATATGATAAATTCACCATTGTAAAAGAAACTTGATCAAAGGTCTCGTTGCCAGGCGCAGATCATCAGATCAAACTTGACACATCGCATCACGTTTGATCTGGTGATCCGCGGATGGCAACGCGACGTGATCCGACCATTGGATCAAGTTACGGTTATAATAATATTATATGCGTATCAATAGCAGTTGAGAGAGAAGATATTTGCTTATTCCATTAAGCGTTTGAGCTGCTCTGCATTTGTGACGGTTAATGATACAATTCTATCATTAAACGGCGATTTATCATTAGTGATTGAAGCTGTCAACCGTTAATACAATAAATTTTAGCATTTGTCATTGCAACTGTATTAACAGGCGTTATGTCATTATTGTTTGTAACATATCATATATTTATTTCAATTAACTACCTGTACAATATTGAGAAAGAAAACAATTTTTAATGTGACTTAATTTTTTAAACTTGCGTCTCAGGTCAAAATTGCGCGGAATTTGACGCTAAAGGCAAGATAATACAAGAAAGTTCAAAGAACTGCAGCAACGCATCCGTTCCTTGTCCAAAGGTTTATAAATCAACAGACGCTTACAGATGTAAGGTTGCTTTTTTCTGCATTAAATTTGTGTTCTTGACAATTCTAACGTGATCGGAAAACAAAATTTACATAGCCTTTTATTATTTGACTGTCATTAAAATGATTTCATTTTACATTTCTTTTTTTTTAAGATCAATCATGTTATGACGAAGTTCAAAAGAAAAAAGAAAAAAATGAAGCAGTGAATTGCAAGTAAGGACCTGCTTTATGATAAAAACACATTAATAAATTTAAAAGAATTAGTGTGGAATTATTACAAAAACTAGTTTTACATCTGTAAAGAAGTGTTGTTAATGAATGTTTTGGGGGAAAAAAAACCTCAGGCTGATATTCGTATGCAATCAAGATAATTATAAAAAACAATACTGAACTAATTAGAATAAAATGCAATGTGTTTTAGAGCTTATTCTTTCAACACAGTTTGAAAAATGCACTTTTGCCCTTTTTATGCCAAGTACTTACAAAAAAATAAAAAGCTATCGTTTTTTTAAAGTTCATTGTTCAAAATTAGTCATTTTTGCCTTTTTTTTTTTTTTTTTTTTTTTTTTTTTTTTTTTTACAGATTCGATTCATTGGATACTAGCACGACTTTGATTACCATTATTGTGGTTTTGAATATCATCCTGTATTCATTTGCTTGGCTTATTTTATATTTTTGTAAAAGGTATACAAACACTTTAATGCATTGTAAATTACGAGAATCTAAATCTCCAAGAAATCTCTCTACCCGTTCGACTAGTGACCCCGATGGTAGCGAAATTGTTGAATTGAAACGTGGGATATAATTATTCAGTAGCTTAAAGGTATTTCAATTCTGAGAATAAATGTGATTTTAAAGTTATTTTAAACGGAATGTTTTTATTAAATAATATACAACAGATAATGCTGTACAAATTAAATTTTTGTGATTCTATCTGTATTTTTTCTTTACAGTTTTTAGTGTCAGTTTTTTACAGTTTTTAGTGTCAGTAATCATTAGTTCAAATATAGCTTTTTTAATTCAGAAGAAAGGCAATGTTCTCAACAGCATAATCTGGTAATGATGATTGTAAAATTTTTCATTCTGTCAAATTTACCTTTACCTAAAGAAGACGACTGAAACGTGTAGTATTCAAATCCAAAGTAGAATACCTTCTTAAAATCTAGTCATTTTCAGGCTGAAATGTCTCTGAGGATAGATGATAAGAATAAGCATATTTTGGAATATATGGAAATGATAAAGATAGTGAAAGGTAGTACAATGTATTGATGATAACCTTTATAGTATATAGTTTAATTGTTGAATGGATATTTTTAGCGAGTATGGATAAAGTATAATGAAAAATTGAGATGAAATGTCTAATAGTAATTTTTTTTTTGTTTGGTTTGTTTATTTTTTTTTTAAATATTTTTTCTCGGTTTCTCATATTTAATATATTTTAAGTGATTTTTTTTTGTACAAAAAGATTAATAAGAATACTTTTCAAATAATATAAAATTAATGTATGTATTAATACGTGTGGTTTTATTTTGTATGTATGCATTCTATAGCATTATAAAATATATTTCTCATTTTGTCATATTGGAGGATGTGCTTTAAAAGATTTATATTTTTTAGGAATGGCATTTGCTAACCGGTTTACCGATTAATCGGTCGGAACTATGGTAACAGGTTACAAATTCTGTAATCGGATAGTCGGAATAAAAATAAAATCGGACAAAATTTCATAAAAATTCAACATTTAGAACTATAAACGGTTTATAATTTGATATTTTCATAGATTGCTTAGAGCTTTAATTTGGGATAATTGATTTACTCCTTACTGTTAGGTGCTAATTACTATTTAAGCACTTCGACACCGTCCTAACCATTCTAACTGTCCACCGTTTTTTTAATCATGCGTAATAAGATTTCATGTATTTACATTTTTTTCTGTCGCCGTTTTGTCAAATCTTGGATTCCAGTGTCAGTGAACATGCCGCCTCAAACGCCATCGCAAGCATTGCGATATCTCGAGAGAGAATTAGATGGCAAAATCGTAAAATGCCCTCTCTGCTAAATGGAACTCACACAAATGCGCGCGGTCCGAGACCATAAGAGAATTACCCCATAAAAGATGCAAAGCGTTTCAAGACGAGCCGAACAAACCGGAAAGTGTAGTGTCGAAATATTTAATTAGAAAAGTAACCCAAAACGTTAAACCTCTCGAATGGTATGTCTGAAAATGAAGTACTGTTTCCAAATCTCGCTGGTTTAATAAAAAAAAATTATGAATCAATTGAAAAAAATATTTTCAACGGCAGGCATTATGGTGAGGGTGACAATGTAGCGTGTATATCGGAATATTATATGTCCATGATATTTAATGCATGTTCATTCGTTACATGTGTATGACTATCTTTTCTTGCTATTTTTTGAAATATGTTCTTATTTAACTTGAATTGATTAATTAATTACGTATCTCGAGTATTCTTGCACTTATGAATAAAGTTTCTTTGTGTGTCACCAAAACATTAGTTTTTAATACGATTAACCGGTTAATCGTTCGGAACGTCATACGGTTGACCGATTAGCAATTTTATAACCGTCTGCTATCCCTAATATTTTTGTTATTGTGATTTGATAGAACTGTATTTTCAAAGCATTTCACATCACAAATGTGTTTACTTCATAAATGTCTTCTTATCGTTTGAGTAGAACGCATAAGAACATAATAAGTAGCATAATCTGTACTGGAGATTTTCAAATGCGTTGTTATATATTTTAAGTGTGTATATTCGTAATTGGGTTTTTATTACCATTGATGCCTTAATGGCTCATAAAATTATTGTATCATACATCTGTTTTAACGGATCTCGGAAATAATCAATTTTCATAATAATTATGAATGTTGTTCTTTTTGTAAGAAAATACCAAAAAAAAAAAAAGAAACAAAAAAATTAATACCTGATACGATCTCGTTGCTAGTAACGATTAGCAGACCTTTGGTCCATTGTTTTGAAACGATACGATGCAATACTGAAGAAAATTCAGACCCCCTCTCCTATACTTTCAAATTATGTATAGGATCACCAATATAATTTACTATGCTCAATACGTTATTTCTAACCTACGGCATATTAAAGTTTGAAGATTTAGGTCCCCCAAATATCTAAATTATGTAACAAATAGGTGTTGCAATGATTTTTTAATAGTAATTGTTACAATCAAGAAATTTGCGAGTCTCTTGGCGACTAGATAAAGGGGCCAGACCCATTGTCTTGATATATCACGAATGGTCTGTTGAATAATAACATTTGTTGTTCTTACATATATCAAATTTTCCTGTACATCCTAAATAGCGAGCGCAGCGAGTAGCGAGCTCCATAAACAACGTGCACGAACGGAGAAAATTGGAGTTGAAATCTGAACATTGTTCAAAGAAATTTTTATGAGGCCACATGAAAGGGGTTCTACATATCCCAATAATCCTTTGCGGTGCATAGCAACATGGTGGAACAGGAAGCGTTTCGAGGAAAAATGCTTACCTCTTGATCGTATATATCTTTTTCATTTTAGACAACGTGTACGAACGGAGCAAATTCGAGTTGAAATCTGCACATTGTTTAAAGAAATTTTTATGAGGCCACGTGAAAAAGTTCTACATATCCCAATAATCCTTTGCGGTTCATAGCAACATGGTGGTACAGGTAGCGTTTCTAAGGAAAATTCTTACCTCTAAATCGCATACATCTATTTCATTTAACAATAACAAGAGGCCCATGGGCCACATCGCTCACCTGAGGAACAATAGGTATGATAAAATCAGCTCAATGGAGTCATAATACAAACTATCTGGACAATATACAATAATTCATGTAAATCCTGTATAAATAAAATCCATTTTCCCCTGGATATTCTAATGTTTATAATCATTAGTCCCTTTTCTAACAGGATGATTTTATAGTCATATCATGTGTTGAGTATTGCAGTTCTCAAAAAGATCCCTAACAATAGTTTATATATGGGATATAAACGTACAGTAAACTCTCAACCTTCTCATGAGGCCAAAGAATTGTCCTGCGGCCAAAGTCTTAATAATTATAAAGAATCATCTGGCTGATTAGTTTCTGAGAAGATTTTTAAAGATTTACCCTATAAATTCCTTTGTTAAACTTTGACCCCCCCCCCCCATTGTGGCCCCACCCTACCCGTGGGGATCATTATTTTCACAACTTTGAATCTACACTACCTGAGGATGCTTTCACACAAGTTCCAGCTTTCCTGGCTGATTAGTTTCTGAGAAGAAGATTTTTAAAGATGACTCTGTTTATTCCTATGTAAAACATCGACCTCCCATTGTGGCCCAAACCTACCCCCAGGGGTCATGCTTTTCACAAATTTGAATCTACACTAACTGAGGATGCTTCCACACAAGTTTTAGCTTTCCTGGCTAATTAGTTTCTGAGAAGAAGATTTTTAAAGATTTACTGTATATAATCATATGTTTAACTTCAATCCCCCATTGTGGCCCAAACCTACCCCCAGGGGTCATGCTTTTCACAAATTTGAATCTACACTAACTGAGGATGCTTCCACACAAGTTTTAGCTTTCCTGGCTAATTAGTTTCTGAGAAGAAGATTTTTAAAGATTTACTGTATATAATCATATGTTTAACTTCAATCCCCCATTGTGGCCCCAACCTACCCCCAGGGGTCATGATTTTCACAACTTTGAATCTTCACTACCTGAGGATGCTTCCACACAAGTTCCAGCTTTGCCTTCGAATTAGTTACTGAGAAGAAGATTTTTAAAGATTTACTGTATATATTCCTATGTTAAACTTCGATCCCCCATTGTGGCCCAACCCTACCCCCGGGGGTCACGATTTTTACAACTTTGAATTTACACTACCTGAGGATGCATCCACACAAGTGTCAGCTTTCCTGGCTGATTAGTTTCTGAGAAGAAGATTTTTAAAGATTAACTGTGTATATTCCTATGTAAAACGTTGATCTCCCATTGTGGCCCAAACCTACCCCCGGGGGGTCATGATTTTCACAAATTTGAATCTTCACTACATAAGGATGCATCCACACAAGTGTCAGCTTTCCTGGCCAATTAGTTTCTGAGAAGAAGATTTTTAAAGATTTACTTTTTATATTCATATGTTAAACTTCGACCCTCCATTGTGGCCCCACCCTATCCCCAGGGGTCATGATTTTCACATCTTTGAATCTACACTACCTGAGGATGCTTCCACACAAGTTTCAGCTTTCCTGGCCGATTAGTTTCTGAGAAGAGGATTTCTAAAGATTTACTCTATATATTCATTTGTTAAACTTCGACCCCCCCATTGTGGCCCCATTCTCAGGTGAGCTAAAAAGGTTAAGTTTACAATTCAATAAGTTGGTTTCTGGAAGAACAGATTTTGAAAATTTTCGTAATAAATATTGACAATTTTTTTTACTTTTTAAAGCGCTTAGCATAGCTCAGCCCTTTATGGTCGTTAGACTTCAACTTCCAGTGCATCGAATAACCGCCCCCTCTAAGCAAAAGTATACATCATTTAAACTGGTTAGGGAACCAGTTTCAGGGGTTTATGCACATAACTGCACGGGCTATTGTGAATCTAACTTACGGGTTATTGTGAAATTAATGTACGGGGCTTACATACATCATTGCAGGGACTGTCATAATATAATATAGTGCGTATACAGAAGCTGAAATGCTATATACATATATCTGTTATATACATACAGAAGCTGGGTTAGCGCTTTTCAGTACTATCAGTACTTTGATTTAATCTTAAGCTTTTAAGATCTGTGTACAAACATAGAATTGTTAGCAAATCTCTGTATCTTGCTTATAATTCGAAGCAAACACTAAAAAATGGTTAGTAAATAGAAATTGTTAACAATTAAACACAAGAAACATGCACTACATGTATAACAAATAAAGAACACAATTTATTTTTTCGAAATGAATCATATATATACATGTATATACCTACATATTTCCGTAAGCGATATCAAACTCTATTTAAACTGAATAAACTCGAGAAAATGCCGAGCATCTCAACAAAAACCTATTGCAATAATCTACCATTACGCAAAAAATAATGCCGAATTACCGATAGAATGAATTGTATTTCAGTACTCCTACATCAGATTTTGCTTAATTTGCGCAGGTAAACAGTTAACGTAACTGTTTGATTTACCGAAGTCCCTGTTTGATTTGATACGTAAAAATCACGAAATACAGACGACAGTTTCCAGGTTACAAAGCATAAATAATGAAAACGAAACGAAAATCAGAACAAGCTAACATCAACGTCATGTGTGAAAACTGTCAATGCATTGAAATATTTAGCCTCAATTTACTTCACAAAATCCGCACCAATATATTTTTCATGTTTAAAAAATTTCCCTTCATACGCGAACTGTTGCACAACAAGCAAATTCATCATAGTCAGATCGACCCTTTTTCGTATAATGTCATGGCTGCTTTCAACAAAGAACCTCGTTTTAGAAGTATGGAATACGAGTCTTGGTAAAATGGGTAAGCAAAACCGAGCCGTGGCAAAATAAAAGCCGGGGCAGATCGGCAATCGTCAATTCCAAATACGCATTATTTTGCAGCAATAATTACAGCAAATACAAATATACTGGTCCATCAATTATCCTGAAATTTTAATGAGATTGGCAGATTAATAACTGCTTATCTTTTGTTTTGCCCAGGCCAAGTCTTGTCTACCCATTTTACCGGATGCCGAATCCGAGGCTATTAAACTGATTGAAACACGGCTTTCCTTTATTATTATTTTCGTAATAACTCAGATTTGAAACAGAATTAGACCTTAATTTTTGCAATTTATATTTTCCTTCCCATAAGGATAATTTATGCTAAACTACGTTGAATTGGAATCAGTAGTTCTTGAGAAGAAGATTTTTAAAAATGCACCCCCCTTTTTCTACATTTTCAAGGTTTTCTCCGCTTTGAAAACAGATCGGACTTTTATTTCTGCAATTTATATTCGCCCTCCCATAAGGATGCTTTGTGCCAAATTTGGTTGAAATTGGATAAGCGGTTTTAGAGAAGAAGTTCAAAATGTAAAAAGTTTACAGACGGACAGACGGACGGACAGACGGACGGACGGACGGACGACGGACAAAAAGTGATCAGAAAAGCTCACTTGAGCTTTCAGCTCAGGTGAGCTAAAAAATCCTTTAAAACCACTAAAGTAAACAACACAAATGCTTACGTAAAAATGTGTACCTATCGGAACTTTTGCTGACGTGTGACGTCATTTCCTTCCCGAACGTATCCGACAATTTACGAGAACTGTCAAGCGCAAAAGAAAGTCAAGTATGACGTTATTCGCGCTTTAATTTCCTGCATTTGGAGATGGATCAAGCATCTGTATTGGGTGTGACGTGTAGTAATTACTCAGTATCAGTGTTAATGGCGACTCTTTGGCTGATTAGTTTTGTTTTGATAATTTGTTTGCTTAGTAAGTACACATGCAAGCTCCATTCTTAATTTACTGTCATATTGATCCATTGTAATATGCAAACGTTAGGTAGGTGACAAAAAAATATTACAAAAATGTCTATAACGTATATATGCCATACGAAAATTAACAAAATTAAAAACAAATTAATGATGTAGATAAAATAATTTAAACTCAAATAACAACAAGGAACAAAATGAGCAATAACACAGACAAGCAATTTATTGTTTATAGATTTTATTGATCTTTATTAAAAAGTAAAGAAATAATAAAACATGATTGTATTTGCATTAAAAACAAACCCAATTAGCTTTGTATTTAAAGCCAACGTTTCTTCGTTGGGGCAAGTCCACGGGTTGCACTTAACAATGATGGGAGATGTGTAGTTCCTTCTGCGCTCGCCCCAACGGTCACACAGTAAAAGATATTAATCGTTTTAACAATTTTGATTATACATTCTTCACAGAAGTTGTACATGCTGATCATGAAAACGCTTTTTAAATGACGCTTGATAAAGAATGTACAAGAAAAAACTCGAGTTTTCTCGGTAAGGATTGTGTTTCATATCTTACAAAAACAAAGTTTGTTGACATTTTGTAATTGAACAGCAACTTGTTGATTAAATTAAGAATCAAATCAATTGATTTATTTTAAAGAGCAAACGCCTGCTTGTTCGATGACTATTTTTTAGGAACTATAGATATTACACTCAAACGTCACAGGTACTTATAGCAACGCACATTAGTATACAACAGTCAGCAAAATAATGACAATATTGTTGTGTTGTGCATGTATTGTGTCTAAATAGTTGTCAGGGTTTGATACTGCAACGTGGTTGAGCCAGGCGATCTCCAAAAACACTCAAGACAGTTTCAATTAATGAATTTATTTACAAGAAAATAAATCAATAGAAAATATTTAAAAATCACTATCTATCTATCTATCTATCTATCTATCTATCTATCTATCTATCTATCTATCTATCTTCCCCCCTCATCACTATTTCTGGGGCTGTCTTCCATGCTCATCACTATTTCTGGGGCTGTAGTCCTAGAACTGGTTGTGGTGTGGCGTAGTAGTGAAACAGTCCTATCTGATCAAATCGTGTGCTACATCATGCTCTTCAACCACTGTCACAACGCTACAAAGTCAATACTAATAAATCAACTGTATCAATACGTACAGTATATAAATCCATGTAGGCAACAACCATATTCAACTTTATATAACTTAGTACATAATATCTTATAGCTATCTATATTGATTGAAATACATATGCATGGTAACATGTAAACGAAGTTTAAACCAACATGGCTTCCACTTTCGGGAACTCACTTCCGCCCAACACATTTAATTCATTTTACCATAAAATATGTCCACAGAAGACAAATACGTTTAAAAGAAGACAAAAAATACAAATACAAAAGGCGTTTAAAGTTATCGATAGAATGGGGTATTTAAACTTCCTCTCCACTGTCACACCTGAGTGAACAACACAGGTAAGGTTTGTGAATGCTTGCCAAGCTACATTTAGAAAAGTTTTACTTTATATGCAAAAATAACAAGAATACATATCGAATGCACTCCACACTAGTCACCACGGTCCGTGTTATGAAGTAAGTCAAGTAGCTGTATGCATAGACCTGTTAGTAGATAAATCATGTCCCCTTCTTGCAACACGACCGCACACCTGAGAAAATGGCTCGATTCTACCATGTCACACATGATCACGTGTTTTATAGAATTGTGGGTATTACCCAGCCTGGTATAAAATACAGGGCCGTAAAGCTAACCTGATATATGTGATTGTTACAGATACATAGTGCACTATGTATCAAACCCTGACTACTATTTAGGCATAGTACATGCACAATACAACACTATTGCATGTATATATATGCCAGGTTTGAATAGAAATATAAGAGTGATTCAGGTCCTGAACGTTTAAAGTACCAGACATCATAGAGTGTTGTGAGATCCCACGGAATCGCAATGAGATATATCCAGAGGTAGCGGATAGTAACAGACATCTACGCGACATTCGACTACATACCTACCGTCGAAGATCATGTTTCGATCGAACTACTCATTGGTTGTGACCTTCAAGATACCCATGTAGTGCTCGACCAACGTGTTGGTGTTCCCTTACGACAGAGACTATCCATCAGGTTGGTATTGATTGGCAACTCATGTCTCGGCACAGTTCATAGAGTCAGTCATCTCTGTTAACAAGACCGCAATATATGCGAATGATAGACCAATCACCTAGAGCCCTGTGACAGTCCCCTTTACGTGAAGGATGATCCTGTGTTTAAGAAAACAAACTGTGTATGACGAATGTGAAGGATTTAGAGGACCAAACCTTCCTGGACATGATGGATTCATAATTCCAGATGTCTGCGATTGGTAAATGGACAGACCTGTGCCTTTTCGAACCTGTAGACCACTTCTACACAACAACAGGGAAGCTGCGATGAAACGAGCTATTTCATTCAAGAATAGTCTCATACATAACACGACCAAGACAGAGCATGTACGTGAATTTATGCAGAAGATACTGGATAGACAACACGCTAAACCTGCTCCCATGATAGTTAACAACAAAGAGATACGGTACCTGCCATTATTCAGTGTCTATCATTCTAAGAAGCCCAACCGTGTGAGGATAGTCTATGATTTTTTGCCAATGATGTCCTAATGGAAGGACCATCGATCTATAACAGCCTCCTTGGGATTCTGCTCTGCTTCCGGAGAGAAGCCGCATATGTCACCGCAGATGTGGAACAAATGCTCCACAACTTTCTTGTTGCTTTTGAACATAAAGACATAGAGAAAAAAAACTGTTCACAAGACGTGCGATACTGTCGGTCATAAATGAACTTTATGATTTGATCGGCTTTGCGGTTCCAGTCGTTTTGAAAGGCAACACATTACTACACCTGTAAACATACTATAACTAACAAAATAAATTGAGACACTTTCCTTATTTTACGCACAAGATTCTCTTATGGAAATAGTAACAAACATAAGGACATTTTTTGGTACAGATCAATAGCAGCAGTTAATCACTGGCCTGCTATAAATAAACTGCAGGGGTAAGAAAGAATGAAGATACAAATAATTACAGTTGAAACGATTGTATTCTAATATGTATGTGTAATGCATTGGAGTTCCAGCGGCCTAAATGCTGAATACAACTCTAGAATAGCCTAACTGTGCAGTATGTGTTGCTGCCCCTATCCGAAAACGCCGAAGTAGATGCATGAGGCACTTTTCCTTACTGGGCTGTTTATTGATTACTTCTACCACTGCCATATTATCTGACATAAATAAGATTTTTCTATTTGCCATCTCTGAACCCCAAATTTCCAAAACCAAAACAAATGGAAACAATTCTTTTACGGCAATTTGCAAAGGTAGAGTTTGTGTCCACTCATCAGCAAACCATTTTGAACCAAACACAGCAGCAAATCCTAACAAACCAGAAGCATCTGTAAATAGTCGCGTGACATCTGAAGATTCCCATTCCTCTGGAAAAAGAACTGATTTTCCATTGAAATTTTGAAGAAAATCTAGCCACATGGCTAAATCAGCTCTTATCTCATTATTAAATTTTATTCGATAATAAGGTTTTTTCACACCTATAGTCAAGTCAATCAAACGACGTAAAAATGCCCTACCAGGAACTACTACCAAACAAGCAAAATTTAAGACTCCAATTAATGATTGAAGCTCCTGCAAATTAACTTTTTTACGCCTACTAAACTGATATACAAGAGTCCTACATTTTTCTAATTTTTCTGGTGGCAGCCGACTCATCATATCAATAGAATCAACCTAAAATACTATAAATGGTGATGATGTTACTGGCCAGAAAGTTTTCTTATCATTAATTGGAATATTTATCCTTCCACATAAATCCAAGAAATTCATCAAATCATTTTTACATTTTTCAGACTGAGGAGGCCCAATAAAAAAGAAATCATCCAACATATGAGACATATCCCCTGTTTCTAGCTTGTTTAACATAACCCATTGAAGAGCTGTACTTAACTTCTCAAATATTTGACAAGAGCTACTTGCCCCCATTGGCAAACAGCGTTCGTAGTAGAATTGACCTTTCCATGTAAAACCCAAAAAATGATAATACTTTGGGTTCACGGGGATTATTCTGAAAGCATCCTTTATATCTGTTTTAGCCATAAGAGAACCCATCCCATATTGATGAACCAAACTGAGTACCGTATCAATTGAATCATAATGAACCTGAGAGTATTCCCTAGGTATACTAGAATTAACTGAGTCCTGAGCAGGAAAGGATAAATCATGAATGATTCGAAACTTGTTTTGCTCGGATTTTGGTACAACCCCCAGGGGAGAAGTTTTAAAAAGGGGGTCTTGTGAATGGGCCAGCTATCCTCTGCTTACTTAAACCCCTATGAATGTAATCTTCAATAACTTCTGGGTGCTCATATGTAGACTTATGATTATGAGGAGGATGAATGGAAGGGGACTTAACACAGCCTCATCGAAACCCACATGTAAAGCCATTCACTAACAATTTTAATTCATCTGCCTCATAACCTAATAGTTCATTGTGAAGTCTTAACGGGTTTACTGGAGTTGGAAGAACCAGCGCCATTCCTGTTTGATGTGATAGATTTGGATGACATGTTTCTACACTGAAATCGGGGGTGGGGTCCACTACATGCTTGGCAAGTATGGGCGAATCGACAAGGTAGGGAGTTACATTTTTGCCCATTGTTATAATTGTAGCACTGTTTTGCCCGAAAAGGGCTGCTGTTTACCATTATAAGCTTGGGATTGGATAGGAGACTTTAAACCCATAGAGGCTACCTTAAGTCGCAACTCTGTTACTACTCTCTCCCACGGCAGGAGGGATGTCTCTCTTATTTTCCTAAATGACTCATCATACATTCTCCAGGGTTGGTCCCCATGAAGCTTGTGAATCTCCCTAATTGTAAACATGTATTTTAACAGATTGCATGCCTCATGGGGAAAATTTCTGTAAGTAAATTGTACTGAATACCAGAAAAGCATCTGTCCATTGATTGATTGTAATAGGTGTTTTATGTGAAGCCGCTTGTTGTAGCTCAATTTTCCCCGCTTGTACCACAATTGAAAGGGGTTCATCTCCTGAGGTCGGCAATAAAGTTTATTAGTCAACAAATTCATTGTTGGAATTGTGGCAGCGGCCGGTATAGTTTCCCCAACAACTGGTGCAGTATCTTCAACAGAATTCACTATTGGAGGTTGCCCAACACTCCTCCCGTTGCCCCATCATCTCTCCTGACTCTCTTTTTGGGTGACATAATGGCTAAATATATAATGAAAAGAATAATAAGTATGAATCCTATCCTTTCACATATATGATTTTTTCATAATAACTTTTGCATTAACAGATGATTTCAACCATGTACTTGGTATTTTGACCTGATCAGTTAAGCGAATACCAACACAGATTTTGATATACATGTACATGTTAATAAAAATTAATAATAATAGGAACATGTCCCACTGACCATATGGGTAACACAGACCCAATGTTCCTTCATCATTATTAGTACATGTAGATTCAAACATTATGTAACTAAATAGTCCCAACATGACTTTAATTACATAACATTATCAACATTAAATTCATAATTGTAAAGAACATGTTCCACTGACCATATGGGTAACACAGACCCAATGTACCTTCATCATTATTAGTACATGTAGATTCAAACATTATGTAACTAAATAGTCCCAACATGACTTTAATTACATAACATTATTAACATTAAATTCATAATAGTAAGGAACATGTCCCACTGACCATATGGGTAACACAGACCCAATGTTCCTTCATCATTATCAGTACATGTAGATTCAAACATTATGTAACTAAATAGTCCCAACGTGACTTAAATTACATAACATTTTTAACATTAAATTCATAATAGTAAGGAACATGTCCCACTGACCATATGGGTAACACAGACCCAATGTTCCTTCATCATTATTAGTACATGTAGATTCAAACATTATGTAACTAAATAGTCCCAACATGATTTTTAATTACATGTTAACATTAAATTCATAATTGTAAGGGAACATGTCCCACTGGCCATATGGGTAACACAGACCCAATATTACTTCATCATTCTTTAGTATGCAAACTCACCAAACATAAAATTTATCAGTTCCAGCCAAAACGCTTAGTTAAAAATGAAAGGTATAACTTGAACTGATACTCATCAACATGAAAAAATCACGCATTTAAATTTCAGGGAGTTAAGACATAAACTGCCCCTACACTGTCTTAATCAAAACAAATAAAATGTAAATATATATAAATATGGATATATATATTCACATATTATTGAATATCATTATTCTAGATTATTATGCCTTCAGACAGTTTGTCACTATATATTCAATACTCATCTATTTTCGCATAGTATTAAAGGATTTATATGGCGTATGCATACTATGCCGAAATAAAGCACGGCAAATGTATTGCACGAAAATCTTTCAAGCGCCGACAGCGGGATTCGAACTCACGACGCTAAAATCATTCAAGCTTTAAGCCCAACGCGTTACCGCTACGCTAAATTAGCCGTTATTTAAACTATTGGTATTTATATATATATAAAACGTAGATATATGACTGACATCAAGCAATTAAAATTATTCATTTTTCCAAAAACACTTCATTATTGACGGTAATTTTTAAGTTAAAGTTTCTTATAAACTTTTGAACAAATTGATTGAACATTTTTCAAAGAAATTCTACATGAGAATCACAAAAACGCTTTTTTAAATGACGCTTGATAAAGAATGTACAAGAAAAAAATTCAATGAGATTTCGTCTGCTAAACATTTCGAGTTTTCTCGGTAAGGCCAAATGTCTCTCATTTCTTGAAAAGAACATAAACCTTTGTTGACTTTTTCTTGTACAACAACTTGTTGATTAAATAAACAATCAAATCAATTGATTAATTTGAAAAAAAAAACCCAAAAGCTTGCTTTTCCAGTGATAATTTATAGGGACTTGTCAACACTCGAACGTCACAGCTACTTAAATATAGCAAAGTAAGTCAGTATATTCAACAGTCGGCATAATAATAACAATAGTGTTGTGTTGTGCATGTACTATGCCTAAATAGTAGTCAGGGTTTGATACATAGTGCACTCGCCTCCGGCTCGTGCACTACAATCATTTAGGGTTTTTCGGGCCACTTTTTACATTTCTACTGCAATTAAATAAACAAACGAATATTATTAATGAACCTGGGCATTATTAAGAAGTTTATTGTTTGATTGAAAAGACTTACGAACCAAATTGCGATTATCATTGATAAAACGACCGCAGTGGGAGCTTTATTTAGACCTTCAATTCAAGGAACTGCGGGTCACTTCCGGTTATTCGGGTCACTTTATAAACGTGTGCAAAACAAAACAAAAATTACATTTAATGTTGTTTTATGACCAAAATTAGTTAGTTTTGCTAATATCCAATTGTTATTTCAACAGAAATGATTTTTTGTGGGGGAAATCGCTCACGGTGAAAGCTGATATCAACACACTATATTGACCGTGTGTAATGTGGGGCGGATCTAGCTTGAAGACCATGGAATTATGTCCTTTGGATTGTTAATTCAGAGGCAAACATTTATGTCATTATTTATTTCAATAAAATGACTTTTTAACAAAGAAAAAAAATAACAATGGAAACACCTGGTTTTAAATAACGGAAAAATGACTAGGAATGTAAACATGGTAAAAGGCTATAAAAAAATTATACAGTAACAAAAAAAAGTAAATTCGTCCTGCTAGGACTCATATAAAATATAAACATATAAAAAGTATATAGATTTACAAAATAAACATAATAGTAATAATATAGCACATTGGTATTACATTGTAAAACACCCCTCACTTTCAGTGGAAATGTGCATATCTCTCTCTCTCTCATAAGTCTGGCAAATTCATGCTCTCTCTCTCTCTCTCTCTCTCTCACATTCAAATTTATGTGCATCTTAATTAAAATGATATTAAGACTAAGTATGTCAAACTTAGTATGTAAACTTTTACATTGAAAATAAAGGTCCTACTTTGGACATACATGTATAAAAACAACTTCACATTCTATTAAGGAGGCTGGGGGTTGTTGTCTTAAAAATTTAATTAACCATCAAATTTAGCTGAAAAAATAAGATATGGTCTATAAATGTGTCAACAATTATTTGATGAAGAAAAATTTCTAAAATGTTTACCAATTTCTATATTTTCTATATATCATGTATATATATAGCTCTTCATTTATAGGAGATAAATATGCTACGACACCCCAGCCTCGTTAAATGTTCTTTGATAAAAGAATCACAATTTATGACACAGAGACATTAATTACAGACTTTTCAGGCATATTTTCAATATGCTGCTCTATAACAGTCAATGCTGCATGGAAGTTTTTGGGACACACTTTGTATTGGCAGGGTATAACAACACCTCCTCCTTTTTCCAGCATATGGGGCCAGGGTGGAAAACTGGGCAATGGTTCACCAGTAACGATTGCAGTTACTACACCTCCAGCATCCATCACATACCTAAAGGCACTCGCCAAACCTCTCGGAACATGACCACATGGAAGACCTGCTATGTCACGTAATTTCAGGTCTCTCTTCCCATCACTCACTGAATTCTCCAGGTTCTCTGGAACATTTTCTGGCACCCAGACTACACATGCATCTGTATCATGAATATTTGAATATTCTCTGTCAACCTGAAGTTCCAAATCACTTGTCACAAGTGGCTTTACTTTATACTCATGATAGCCCTTAATTACACAGTTTTTGATATAAATTATCTCCTTGTTTGGTTCCTGTAAAAGAAAAAAATACAGTCATACAAATTTATAAGAAAAAGAATATTCTTAATGCATCTAATAACCCCCCAACCATCTTTTAGATTATATTCTGATTTTGATTTTACATTGTATCATATTTTATATAAAACATACTTTGCATTATAAATAATGTCATGCACTAAGCAGAGAATATTCAAATATACAATTTTATGTGTGGCTTGGAAAAAAATCCAGATTATAAACTTTAAAAAAAAATAGATATTCACTAATATTGTTATACAAGAGGAGGTTGGCAACAAGCAGGTAAATATCATATGATATCTATGAAATAGATGTACAGTTGTGGCATATGAACTCAACAGATTCGTCAACAGCTGCATCTTTGTCCCATGGATGCGCAGCTGGAATACACAAGATATGTTCCCATTTGCGGCACAAATCACACTGTATCCAATCTCCTGGTTCTGACTCATCTGCATGACACACAAAACAACGTTCAGTTTCTGAAATCTCCTTTGCTCTGGTGTCAGTATGTGAGGTGGACGGACCTTGATTATCAGAACGAGTCGCTTCTAATGTCATCTGTGTTGTAACAACCTTCTTTCTCTGCTTTCCTTTGCCTGTCTTCTGGCCTTTGCTCCTTACATTTTCCTTGGATTTCAGATATCTTTCCCTGGCTCTCCTCTCTTTACTTGCGAAACTCTTAGCTTTTTCGAGTGATTTCAGTCCCATCATTCTTATGCCATTTTCAGAAGTAAGGTTGTCTGGTAGCTCATCTGCAAGTCTTTTCCTTTTAGCCGTCTTTGTTCTTATGGTAGGTAATTTAACTGCAGACACAATTAGTGGTGAAACTTGTTCATGAATGGAGGATGGCAAATTTCCTGATGCTTCATAATCAACAGCTGAAGCAGCTTGTGCAAGGATATCTAAACCTGAATGCTCTTCAGTAGACCCGCAGGAAAATGTGGTTGCTCTTGAAGATGTTGGTGTACAGGCGGTAGAGGTATCCACTGATAATGTGGCCTCTTCATATGTCAAGGAAGGTTTTAATCTCAAGTCGGAGATAGCAGACCTGTCTACAGGGAAGACACCTGATGTAGCAAAGCTCTTTTGGACGGTTACTGGCTTGTAAAAATCCATGAAAGCAACCTGTAAGTGTCTGGCAAAATTTTGCTTCCTCACCATGTCTTCTGGGTGGTGCCTGGTGTGATCTCTCAGGTGCTTGTACCAACTTTTTTTCATGGGACCATATACTCCAACATCAAGTGGTTGCATGAGGTGGGTAGCATTTCTAACCAATCGATATATTTCAATTCCTAATTCTTTGGCTGCAGAAAAGGATTCCATGTCAACATGGCTTCCAACACTGTCTATCAGCAACACTATTGGTCTCTCTTTAACAGCATGTGCATGCAAATGATGAATAAATTTCCTGAAAGTCTCCGCATCCATCCATCCTTTATCTGTGAACTCTGCTCGAGCATTCCTGTGCGAACCTGCTAACAAGTCATATGAAGTTGGTTTTGGTCTTGCAAAAACAAAGAAAGGAGGAAGGATACTGCCCTCTGCATTTGCACAGTACATAACAGTGACTCGTTCCTTACTTCTTCCACCACTTACGTGTGGGACTGGTTCCTTTTGGACTTTTTTGGCAGGACCTATGACCTCACCAGATTTTGAACCCATCGTGAAACCAGTTTCATCTGCATTATATACTCTTTCTGGTTTGTCCATCAAATGGTTGTCTGACATAAACATTCTGTAATTATGGAAACAACCATCCACTTCTTCTGTAGTTACCTTAGCTCTAGAAATTTCAAGAGGCGTTTCTTTTCGCTTTTGAACAATGTGTTTGTTGCGTTTCATAAATGCATAATACCAGTCCCAACTTGGACGACCATCTTTGAAGGTCTTTCTCCTCTTGTCATTTTTCATTATGTTCTCAACAAAATCTAGGAACTCGGTTGGTCGTAAACCCATCCCACGCTGTGCCATTTCAGACAAATACTTTGCCATTGTTTCTTCTTCAGACTTGTTGAAGATGGTCTCTGGGCCTCTTTTTTTCTCTACATCTACCAACCCACTTGTTCTACGTTGCAATGATGAGTATGAAATATTATGTTCCCGTGCAGCTTTTCTAATAGATAATTGCTTATTGAATACCTGATACAATGCTTTCCTGGCAACCTTGTGGGGAGACTTGTACTTTCTTGATATTTGTTTTGCCAATTTCTGAGCAGGACTTTTAGATGGTGTCCAAATTTCCTTCCTCTTTCTAGTTCTCCCCATTCTTCTGAAAATAAGCAATGTGTATGTAGGGGCTTAGTATGTTTATTCACCACTTGTCTACATGTACATTGTCATTGAAAAAAAATTGCAGGTCGCAGCAACTTATTTAATACACACATACAAAAAAATGGATTTTTCTTAATAAAATGATTACTTTTATAATGTTTAATTTAGTATAACAAATTTTCTACATACGAATAAGCTATAATCATGATAATATTGAAAAAGCACAATGTAAACATCGACATGTGACATACGAAAACGCGAGGCTCTAAAAACGCACATGACCCGAAATAACCTAAACCGAAGGGGGCTAGGAATACACCACTACCTCAATAGATTTTATTGCAACCAAAATTTGTTTAGTTGCATTAGAAAGCGTATAAAATTTCCTTTCCAGCAGTATATAACACGTAATGTTTTATCAAACGTAAACTTCACATGATCGAAGAAAAAAAGATGTCTCCGTTTTTGACATGCAAAATTCTCTGGTCGGGACACATAAGCCAATTAATCAACGTATTAATTAAGACATCTATTTTCAATATTTTCCTTTGTAACTGTGTGAATGCATATAACATACCTTGATGGACGTGACTGCAATATATTTCGTTTTTCTGTAACGTTTAACGGGAACTGTGTATGGAAAACCCCGATGACTCCCGAAAATCGGGGTGACCCGAAATACCCTAAATGACTGTATGTATCAAACCCTGACTACTATTTAGGCATAGTACATGCACAACACAACACTATTATATAAGTGGTAGCACATAAGATCTAAAATCATACTGGCCTCAAAACTTTTGAGTGCAGGATCACCGCATTCCTAATGCTGCTGCGAAACTTCCTCATGGGCTGGTCCTCGGCAGGGGTACACAGCAGATGGACACCATCCGGGCCTAAATAATGAAAGTCCTTCCAAAACCCCCGATGTCCCCAGAAATAAATTCCACCAAGGGGCTCAGCAAAACGTTTCAAATGTTCATTAGTCTGAACCACAAAGACGTTAAAATTTTGGCATGATGCAAACTGCATTCGGCGAATTAACTGGCCTATTATCACTACCTTTACTCCAACACCATCTCTTAAATACTGTCCAACAGATATAATGTCCCTAGCTAATTTCTCACTGTTTGTACTTTCACAGATATCATTTTCACCAATCTGTTAAAACACCACATCAGGAATTGAGTCAAAATGCAGAATCTCCGCCCTAAAGACACGCTTGCTTAATGATACTTTCAACACTTCAGGGTCCAAATTCAGATTTGTTTCTGTCTGCATACAATAATCTCTTAATCTTCTGATGTAAGAATGTCCAATCACGCACACATTTAAAATACTCATTGTTTACATATCGTACCCCAACCGGAACTAGCAGAAATAATCATGCGATATCGCATACAACAAAAAACTAGAAACTGCGTTTCAAAACTTACTGTATCAAAACATTACTCGTGCTAACACTCTCATAGATGAAGACAGAATGACCCTACTCTCACTGGTCAGATACTGACCGCATCAAACCACGTGACCGTATCGCTTAATTTGATTGGCTATTAAATTAAATTTGGGGAGAATTACACCATGGAATTTTTAGCAATTACATAATAGGTCACTGGGAGGTCTTTAGACTAGGAATTTGGGCTAAAAATAGACATGGACAGTGACCACTGCAGGGAAATTACATAATATGGCCAACGACCTCTACAAGGCCTGGGAAAGAAATGCAACTTATCAAATCAAACATAAACATGAAAAATACAATAAATCAGCAAATAAAATTATAGCATTCAACACATAAATTCAATTATTAACATAATTGTTGTTCCAAGCACTCGTACGCCGTCTCGTACACAAATTTCGCGACGCATTACAGGATACAATGGGAGCCGTTCCTTACTTGCAGCTTTTCAGAGCTGACGGCTGACAGCCTTCCCTTAATTTTCTACTCAAAAAGGGGAAAATTGCACCTAGTGGTGGGAATACTATGAGCAAGAGTTCGTGGAGTTGATGTCTCAGGTATTATTAAAGAGCAACTTGGTGTTCTATCAAAGTGTTTCCGATTCTACACAGACAGCTTAATTGTCCTGGATTATCTGACACTACCCATAGATTCTACATCTATGTATCAAACAGAGTGAAACGTATTTACCTGTATACACCTGTCCCCATCACCAAATCAATAGGCACATTTTCCAAAAGAAAAAAAACCAAGCTGATCAGGTAACAAGATCAGGTAGTGCTTTACAGCTCGCCAACAGCATGTGGCTAACTGGACCCTCATGCGATAATTTAACAAGGACGTTGCCAGAACTTCAGTAGCGTTTCCCATTGCTGGAACCAAACAGCGATTGTGAGATTTGACCAGAGTTTACCTGCAACAAGATCCATATAGATGATGAGAAACCCACTGAAATCAGAAAAGGGTCAGAGAGATTCTTAAGGTTCTTTACGTGGGAATCCCTCGTGCGAGGAGTCAAACTCCTGAAATTATTCGTTCGTAGGCGAATCAAACAGTGATATTGATTCTGTTACAGCATATGAGTTTGCAGAGCTCTTCGTTATACAGAAAATACAAGGAGAAGTATACAGTAAGCCATTCAAGAGCACCAAAGGTGGACGGTCTTTACCCAATGGACACTCTCTAGTTGCCTTGTCACCATTCATTGACAAACATGGCGTGCTCCGTGTTGGAGGTTGACTGACCAAGAAGAGTTGGGTCAAGGAGTTGGCAATCATTACCTTGTAATTATGCCGAAGAACCACTACGTCACCAAGCTGCTCGTGCATAGGTTCCACCATCAAGTGTTACATCCTAGACGTCTGCTGACGGAAGGCGCAATCCGCACTGGTGGATTCTAAATCGTCTGTGCTAAGAATCTGGTACGGTCAGAGATAACGTCTTGTGCTACATGCCGCAATTTTCGGGGAAGTTTCGGATGGCAAAATATGGCCGATTTACCAGAGGATAGACTTCAGCCTGCCCCACCCTTCTCTTATGTTGGTGGCAAACCTTCAGACCGTGGATCACAACACAGCGACAAACACAAGGAGGAACTGTGAATCAAAAGAGATGGGAGTTGATGTTTACTTGCCTTGTTTCACGTGCTGTTCACTCGAAAGACATCAAAGAGTTATCGACCTTTTTTATTTATCAACGCATTAAGCAGGTTCATGGCGTCAAGAGGACAAGTCATTCAGTTCAAATCAGATCGAGGGACTAACTTCATTGGGCTGAACATTCCTTCCGACCTAACGATATCCTAAGATATTCACATTATAACATTAATGTCATATGTAATTCTAGATTACTATTTTATAGCTAATTATAACGAGTAACTGAATATATAGTTGCTGATATCATTTTAAATTATCAAATTCAATAACATAAACGTAATTATTTTATTACCAATGTTAAAGGCTGTGTGCCTGTGTGTTTCATATATATAGCAAATACATGTGAGCACGCAAATGAAATTGTTATTTGTCATATTGTATATTAATATTTATGTTAATTATTTTAGCGCTGATCCCATATATATTATAGTCCTGGGGTCAGGCTAATAAATGAGGTAACCTACAACCAGACTTGTTTTTCATCATTAAAACACCGGCTACAAATGGCGCCTAACGTGATGGACCACGAACTTAGAGGACTATCCACTCGACCCACTTCTAGCTTGTGAAGGCCTTGAATGGTGAACTTTCCTTGCAATAGGAGGACAAGACTTCCGTTCTTCGGATCAGCAGCAGAACCCGAACATGTAACGATCCGGACTTTCTCTCATCACGGACACTTCAACTTACATTGAACGCATTCTTGTGATTCATTGTTTTATTGAATATGTAAAATTCCACAGTCAGTCTGCATATTAAAACTTTTATGATAAATAAGATTTGAAAAAATCATTATTTTTTGTCAAAGGAAATATTTCTTTTGTAAAAAATGTTTAGCAAATCAATTTTTGTACAGGATGACAATTCAATTTTGCTTCAAATAAGACTTCTTAACGGCCTGTTCCACAAAAATATGGCTAACAGAAATTTAAAAACCATGATATTTTTTTCATTTTAGTAAAAAAAAATTCAACATGAAAAATGCAGCTCATATTGCTTTAAATGAAAGGATTTACACATTCAATTGCTACGGAATTGTCTTCCACTGCATATCAGATTTTTCTCAAATGCAAATAAACACAAAAGAAAGAAATCTCAACATTTTATACAAGAATAAAATAATTTCCTTTCTCTGTGCTGCTCTGAATCAAAAGAAATTTTATATAAGTTTGTAGAAATTTTATATAAATTTGTCAATGGGCTGTGATTGTTTTGACATGATTTTGCTGCTTCATAATGAGTATATACGTGTACATGGTTCACATGCATATGTTTGTAATGGAAATATGAAGGTCTTAAAATTTATCATAAAGGATTACTTGTATATATCAAAAGAATTGACAGACAGTGGGGATCGATTTCCTGAAAGACTTAACTTTCGTATCTGTTAAAATTCAAAGTTCATTGGATATTTTCTAAAATTCTCATATGTATCTAAGAACGCTTCGCACTCTGTTACAAAAAAGTAGTTATGGAGGAATGTGAACTGTTTCGTACTGTTGTTGGCTTTGTGTTGATGTGTCGAAGTTCAACAGTTTTTGTGTGAATTCGGTTGAAAGCGAAAATTTTCCCGTAAAAGGTATAGCTTTAAATTAATATTAATGCAAATGATTTCAAATATCTGCCTATTATCTTTATATACAATTATAGCAATTTATTTAGCAAATGTAACACAACCCAATTTCTTTCTTTTCAACTCAATATTCAGGTATATCGACGACGTATTATCAATTAACAATTGTTACTTCTATACTTACGTCGACTTGATATATACCGGGCGGTGAACTTGAAATAAAATGTATATGCCACAGAGCCTGCGTCATCTCTTTCATACTTGGATATTTTATTGGAAAAGGACATTGATGACAACCTAACAACAAAACTTTAATATAAACATGACGATTTTAACTTTTCTATAGTCAACTTTCCTTACTTATGTAGAAATATAGCCAAATCACCTGCATATGGAGGTTTTATCTCTCAGTTTATTCGATATGCAATGACATATTCTACGTATGAACAGTTTCTAACTTAAAGGCGAGGCAAACTAATGACAAACAAGTTGATAACGCAGGACTACCAACAGTCTCGATTGTAGTTATCTGTTCGTAGGTTCTTTAGTCGATTTAACAACCTTGTAAGCGAATACAATGTTCCACTGGTTCGCACACAGTTTTTTTTTCATACTTATTGTTGTACTATAATCACCTTATTGTCTACGGATTTTCCCGTTTTCCCGATTACGACAAAGAGCACACGGCGGACGTGACCTGTCAGCAGAGGATGCTCACTCCTCCATGCACCTGACCCTACATCTTTTTTTGAGATAATTTTATGCTAATTTGGAGATACAATCATTGATACCTGATTACATGTCTGTCTTCCACAAGGTAAGACTATATTTGATACGCGTAGCGACTTTTGAATTTTTCATACCTTTCGACAAAATGCACATAATATAGCATCAAAAGGGTAAAGTAATATACAACAGATATTTGTTTGCTTAAAGAAAATTCGATATGAATTTGCCTTTTAATTATAAATCATCGTATGATGGTAGTTTAATAAATTGTTCATAGTCATATTTTTTTAAGGATACAATGTGTTCCCTCAGTACAGGATCAAATAAGAACAGATCCTGTGATTTAATTACACTATAGTGATCCACAGTCTCCCTCTTTTGTATTTGTGCCCAAGTTTTTAATATCTATCTTGAGAACAAAATAATGTCTCTCTTCCGACAGAGTCCCACTGGAAATTACGTTCTATCGTCACGCGGGGGCCATCATACGTCCCTCGCTGTGGCGGTCTGTCCAGTCCGAATTTCTTCAGATAAGCGCCATTAACATCCCTGACCAATGACAGGTGTTTGTAAGCCTACAAGATCAATAAAAATGGGTATTAATGTCAAAATCAATATCTATGAACGATAAGAAAATGTTTAATTTATAACATAATAATTTTAATAAAGAGTCAATAAATAAGGGTAGTTGAATACGAGTAACACAAAATGAAGAAATGGCTTTAAAAAGCATTTGACAATATTATTTCATACTAAGTATAAGTGTTGCAGATCAAAATTCCAGCAATATCTTAACGTGAAAGTATTAATTTCAAATATTTCTTAGATACATGGACTTTCAAATGTAAATGTCCAACGTACGTAAACATTAATCTTACCCTTTTTGAAACTTTGATTGGACATCTCATGTTAATCCACGTGACTGTTTCGAAACATGGCGGAGTGGTTAGAGAACCTTGGTACGTGAAGTAGCTCCAGTCATGGGGTAATACGTCACTTGGGGTAATGCCTTCCGTGACGTCAACCCATTCACGATCATCTAAAATATTATATATCAGTGTCACAGATTTATTTTTATACATATCGGTGCCGAAAGAAGGAGATATAAGGGTTTGTTGTTTCATGCACAACAATCATTTGTTAACTTTTTATATCAGCAATTTCCTTTCCTTTGATTTGACAAACATCAATGTTATAACTAGAGGTTTCTTTTTTCTGTACCTAACCCGTCAGCAACGTTGTTGTAATAGCGAATTTTCTTATAGTACTTTTCCATTAAATAGCTCAGCTTCCTAGCATATCGAACGCGGCATCTTTTCGGTTTCCCGCAATATCTTCCTGGTATGGCGTCATTACGCCGGCATTTGCTCGATCCTGGACAGTCGTTGTCGTCGTCACATTTACACTGCCCTGATGATTTACAGGAGTATGCGGAATAAGGGTCGTTGTCATTACACACACATCTACTGTAGGGTCGGTGACGTCTTTCCCCGCAATCCTTTGATAACAAAAATGACATTAAAAATTATCTATCTATAGTCGTCGATGTTTAACCTGTTTAAGGTTCAACTATGTGGTTGAAATTACATAGATTTACTCGAATTGTTTACATTTAGTTATTTTTAATTTTGGGAATCGCTCATTCACAACGTTCTTGAAAAAGATTTTAAGAAAAATCTTTTTTTTTTTAGATAATGCATGCCTCATTTCCTTGAATATATTTTAAAATAATTAATAACATTAAATCGGGTTCAAGATTATCACACCTTTAGATTCCCGAAAATCTCCTCTGTATTCAAGTTTATGGACAATGTAGTTGAAAAAACGCATTATGATCGAAGATTCATGTTAAGTTAAAAACACTATCTTTTGAAACAGAATCTCAAAATCTTAGAATAAAACCCGTGATATTCCTAATTCACCTTATCTTTTCGCTCTTCATAATCATCGCCTGATTCATCGTCGTCGTCATCGCCGGCCACCTGTAACAGACATACACATCTTTGTGAGTTTCCATGATAGGAAACGATTTAACACCTTAGTTTATATGTTTAATAGGCTGATTGTTGTTCGAACAAAAGTTTTGCATATTTGTTTTAATAATCAAGTAACAATTCTGTCTTTTACTAATTAACAATTCTTAATTGTCAATGAGTCCATGACTATTAGTCATGGACTCATTGACAATTAAGAATTGTTAATAAGTAAAAGACAATTCTATTCTAGTTTTTTTTATTGTTCATACAAAATATATCGTGGTTACCACTGACTTATAGTTCCTCATGCAAACCAATAAACAATTGTGCTGTATACTGGCGTATTGTTGTTTAAATCAAAGTACGAATCATTCGTAATGAAATGTCCTCTTTTTTCGGAAGTAATCAGAGTGTGATAAGACCCCTGACCTGAATCATGACCCCAATGACCGCCAGTCCACGGGGACTCCTCTTGGCCGTGACGGCGTCTCCATACCGGGCGTTGTAAAAGACCAGGTGAGCCTGTAAAGGTAAGAACAGTTAGACGCATTCATCACCTGTCTTATAAATAAAGCGATAAACATTTCATAAACTGCTATAGTCTTCTTTTTAAGGTATATAAGGTGTGTTTTATATCTTTTTCATAGTGTTTAGAGCTTTAACCTTTATTTTATTTCGCATTTAGATTAATGAGTTCCCTATAACATAAACAATGTAAATGATTGTTTTTCATTCATTTACCGATTCAACAAGAAATATTTTGAAAAGCACGATGCCTTAGGGGAAGACATTGGTAGAAAGCAAAAATGAAAAGATAATACACGCGAAGATAAACGAAGTATACATGTATGTACTGTGCGCCGCCCATTGGTAAAATGGAAGATGACAGAACTAATTTAATAGTACAATCATTGTTTCTACAATGATTACAACACTTCATTCCCTTACAGAATTTTTGTTTTAATCGTTTTAGTAGATGAGCTCACAGAATTTACAATCGACCTAGCGTAAGTTATTTTGAATGCGAAGAATATGACCGTTTCATAGACAAGTCAATTTTAATCATAGCATTTAGGTCGATCTGCAAATTCTGCATTTATATAAAAGAATAGAATACCGGTATATAGATTATAATTTGAACATATGACATTTAATTTTAAATGATGTATGAGTGCAAACAAACCTCCATAGGGAATTTATTTCCGTCTATAAGATGTTCGGATCCATGGGAAAAACTTCTTCCGAGATGGACGTGAAACTCATTAAATATAAATTTCTGACCGGGGAGACCCGGCACGTTGTACAAGCCTACAGCCTCGCTCTCGGTCTCAAAATGTGGGGAATGCCCTAGTATAAAAAAATATATATAATCGTAGTTTTTCTGCCCTCTTAAAAAAAATAACAGGAAAATTTAGATTAAGCTTACACACGTGAATATAGCATTAATAAAGATTTCTAAATTATCCATATTTATCTTTTTCCCAATTTACTAAAATGACAGAAGTGACCCAAGTATTTAATGAATATATTCTTCAGTATACCGTTATTTCGAATACGTGCTGGAATACGCAGACAGAGGTTCTCAAATTGGAGTGGGTATTCTTCTAAATCCTCCCTGTAGGTGGAGACACTGGTTCTTATATTGATCGGTGATTGGGTGGATCCGCCACAGTAGTGCCAGTCAGACGTGATCTCATACCAATGTGTGGGGCCTGCAATGTACATTACATGTAAATGTACGTAATGTTTCTCTTACCTATTTCTGTGGTAAGAGCGCGGATGTACAGTTCGATTTGCGGAAATAACTGATGTGAAATAGGCGTTTTCCCGGTAGCTTTAGTGTTAATACATGTACTTATTCTAAGTGACGTAACGTCTGTATATATAACGTCTTTTCATTCTTAAGTTATTACCTGGCCTAGAATGTTTTTTTTTATGAATTATTCTTCCATGAGAGTTAATTTAATTATCTTGCCTTCAGCTTACTACAATGCTATAAGAACTTGATTTTATACATGTCACGGTACATTACTTTATTGGCAAATTATTAAGCATATCCTAAGACTGCAATAACGATGATTTTACAAAATAGTTTCACAAATTTTGCAAACAAAGTGAATATTAATTAAAAATAATGAATATGTTTTCCTCGTATTTTGCCTATAAAATCAATCCGTATTGAAATTATCTTCCCTGACTGAAAGAATTTTAAGTTATTTTTGAAAATGAAATTAAACTCTTGGATAAAAGAGAAAGTAAAACCAAGGATTCAAATTGAAAATACTATGGCGGAAACTCCAGCTTTAGTTATCTTATTGAAACATTTCTATTACCATGTTAAAACTCTATATATACATGTATAGAGAAAAAGACTTTGCTTTATTTTTTTGAAATCTTTTATCAGCAATTAAACACAAGCAATGTCAACGAATTTTATTGAATAATTTTGTGTTTTAATTGATCCTACTGTATCATACATCCACAGTTCCAAATCATAAGAAGATTTTGACTAATTTTGAGAATACAATAATGTTATTTCGGAATCACAAATTTATAATTGGTACATGTACACTTTTGAAATATTTCCAAAAATACTTTAAAGAGACTAGATGGTCAAATAAACCTGCAAATGTTCGTAACAGTTTAAGATATGATTTGTTTAGCTAAAAACTACTTTTTAATGATAAAAAAACTATATATTTTGCCTTTTTCAATTTTGGTTTTCTCCTATTACCTATGGTATTTGAAATAAAACTCTTCCTATAACGGAGATCAATACGGTCTAAGAATGGCCACAACCATCAAGCCCTCTTAAAGGGATAACAGAACTCATGTTCTATTTGAATTATCATTTAAGTCCTAATTCACTACTCCAAACTGGCTTACCGTGACACGTGGCGTCCGTGTAGCCAAAGTAAGCCTCAGAGGTGTCACATCCCGTACAACAGTCGTTAATCGGCCGGCGATCATTGGAGTAGAGGGATGTCCCGCGCGCTGGATCCAAGATGGCGACCAAGATGCCAAACGCTATCAAACCGTGTGCCCCGACCATTGCTCTGTCACAGTTTAACCCCCACCACGCGTGAGCACGCTTGATAAAGGGCAAAGTATGAATGCTGCCTTGTCCTGGCTGTTTGGTCGCTTTTTGACCCTCGATGTACTGCCCACTTTAAGAAAGTTTTATATGCTTACATTTATTACAATAACGCCCATTGTAGCAGGAAAGTCATAATTAACAAAAATACACATATTCGGCATTTATGTATATACTATAATTAATAGAATGCCAAGTGCATGACCTGACGCAATGAGACAAACATTGCCTCATGTCATTTTCCTCTTAGTTGTATACTCTACCTGAAGAGCTTAACTGTCACAGTGGCTAGATGATTTTGTATCTGTGCACATTTCTGAAAAAAAAATAATTTTTAAAAGAACTGTCATGGATTTACAAGACGTTCCTTTAACCAAATAGTATACAAGTTAGTGGTATTTTAATTGCTATTCTAAAGATTTTTAAATAAAAATCCCTCTTGAATCTGTTAATTTGTGAAGTCAACATTTAAGTATAACATTTAACCATGCAGTCTAATCGAACGTAAGACATACATGTGTGTTAATCTATCGCTTTCAACACTTTACGTGTTCAAAACATAAGTATTTGATAATTAAATTTTTAAAATAATAAAATACTAATCCGGTCTAAATAAAGTTTTGAAACTTTATCAATTTCATTTTTCCGAGTGTATGTTTTTTTCTCCATTCAGTGTACGATGACGCTCAGTAAGTCTGCAAATCTCCTTTATCTACATCATAACAAAATAACATATTAAAGCAAAAAAATTAAAGAGGAAGAAAAAAAACAAAAGATTTTTGTTCCAAAAAATTTAAAAGAATAATGCTCGTTTTATGCGATGACGTATAGCTGAACAACTCTCTACAGTTAGCCTCATGTTGATTCCGTAACTAGTATTGTCTAGTATTTGCAGCCAAGTGAGATTTTTCATTTTATCATAAAAAATAACCTCCTAAAAATCGTATGGAATAATTGAAAGCATAAATCCTCTTTTGAACAACGAAATTATGTTTCAGAAATGAAACTTTAATGATCCATAAAACATTACTTTGGTGTAGCATTCTCCATAACCTGCATTGAAACCGAGTTAACTGAAGCATGACTGTCACCATGGTCGGTCCTTTTGTACTTGTTATGCCGTGACGGCTTCTCCATACCGAGCGTTATAAAATGCCGTGTTAACCTGTACATTGTTAAAGTACAAAGGCTAAAACGAATTAATCATACACAAAGTAAATGTATACAGCCTGAAACGGCTTAGATAAGATATTAAGATATTATAACTTACGTCGCGTATTTTTCATTATTGTTTGTGCTCTGTAAAATTCCTTATTTAAAAAAAAATAGTTTCGCTGTAAATTAGAAAAAAAATCAATTTACATTAACTTATTGATCTCATCAAGAGGAAAGAATGTTTAGAAATTTTTACAAAGACAAATGAATAAAACAACAAATAGCAGAAAAGAAAGTAAAATAAAATACAGAATTATAAGATTCATAATGTAAACACCTTAAAAATCCAATTTTTTGCGATGATTCATTGCAAGTATTGCAAAAAATCACAAGGCAGTAACCTCGCCAGCTATAAACACAAGCATTTAATGTTTTTGAGCAAATAAAGAATGTATTTTGTCCCAACAAACATCCATGTATTATTAAGTGATTGAAATAACAGATCTTCATATATGGTAAAGTTATTGCAATTGTTAGACCTGTGTTGTTATTTTTATTTTATATTATGGGGATATCTTCTTGTCAGGAAGATCAATATAGTCAAAATATGGCAACGAACGTCAGGCCTTTTAAACAGACGTATGTACGCCATCTACAGAACCTCCAGTGTATAATCCCTTTTACATTATTATACATGCAACTGTGTTTTTCATGAATTTTAATCCCTATCAATTTGATATAATGATGCAAAGCACTTTGATATAAACTCTTCTACAGGTTTGAAAAAATACGTTGATGGAAAAAAATGTTTTCCTTTTTGTTTACATTATTATGTTAATTCATAGGAAGAGTAAAACTGCGCAGATATTTTACTTGTTATTTATATAGATCTGGTTGAGCTTTTTATATTATGTTTAATATTGCAACGATTATTGATAAGTAAATTGAATAATTCATATGTTTAACCAATTAACTAAAGTGTGCAACTTATCATGTTTATCATTATAATGGCTAATATTCCAATAGTTTATATATTTGTGCAGTTAATGTTTGAGTTTGATATTTTATTTTGCAATTGAATAATTATTAACATACTGTAATCGGATATTTTTTCACAGCAAGATCAGCTCTCAGAAAGAAGCATCATTTTGTCTTTCCTTAAGATGCTTATACGTATACTATTTGATCAGATATTTAAATATTTGTAAATATTTTTAACGAATCGGAAATATTACCTGCATACATCATGCAAATCTTATTAGAAATTGTGATTACTTTATATAAGGGTTTAATGATAAATTTTCCCACATTGTTTTCAAATAACCAATGAATCAGTAGAGCTTTTCAACCTTCTCGTTTCTTTTTATAAACATTTACTTTGGTGCACTTTAAAACAAATTTTACCATTTAATATTTTTTACATTCGGTATATATTTCCCCTTATGTCTGCAATGGAAATCTGTGATGGCGTATGAGCACAAGTAAACGTCATTATGCGTTTTTGATAGATTTATTAATGTTAGATTAAATGAAATGTTCAAACTAACATTACCAATTTGATATGTAATTTTGAAAAATAATTGTTACATTATAAGTAAGTAAGTAAGTATTTATATAGTGACATGTGTATGCAATTTCAAATAGAATATCAGCATAACTGAGCTCACTGAGCTGATATATATATATATATATATATATATATATATATATATATATATATATATATATATATATATATATATATATATATATATAACACCCGACGCATCTGCTTACATGCCACTTTAAACACATTATAAATGAAAATATTCTGAATTATATCTCCTTTAAAGAGGGCGGACCCTTCGTTTGAACAAATTTGAATTCCCTTTACCAAGTCATGCTTTGTGCCAAGTTTGGTTGAAATCGACCCAGTGGTTTTTGAGAAGAAGATGAACATGTGGAAAGTTTATGACAATGATAACGACAACGACGACAGACATCGGACAAATTTTAATCAGTAAAACTCACTTGAGCCTTCGGCTCAGGTGAGCTAAAAAAGGAAAACAGCACAGCGTCAAGAGGTAAACAAAGACATTATTATAAAGAATCCGATGAAGCCCGTGAGTTTGCATCCATTGTTTTGTTTAAACAGTTTATATTATATAATTATTTTTTTTTTACAGTCTCAAAAAAAAAGCTTTCCAGGCTAACTTCTAGCACTTAATTTTTGCCGCAGAAGAGAACTAATAAAATTATATTAAATTAAAATTTATGGTTGTTCTATTTATTATTCGTATAACTGACGAAAATCGTATATAATGTCTTTAAGGCGCTGATACAAATATATTTCCGACAAATAAACATCAATTTAAGTATGAATATTAGTATCAAATGCTTATAACATACCAGGTCCAGCAGATTATTCAATTTGTCTGCACGACCTGGTGAGTTATAGGACCGACGATGTCCAAAAATAAGCATTCAGTGTGCTATCATTGCTACATTTTTAAAATCCGAAACATAGTACTAATGAATTCATGTGTAATGTTATTTTACCACTTATAAAAACATTGAAATGAATGTACTAAATCAATAAAAGACATATAAAATGCAAATTACATGTATGTAGTGTCCTTGAAACAGGTATCTATACCAAGCATTTGCTGTTAACGGTTTTTTTACTGTGTATATTGCAATCATGAAAATATAGTTTGTAATAATTACAAAATAAATAAATTATTTGAATTATTCATATAAATGGTCAACAAATCAATACTCCGTATGAGATTAACAAAACACTTCGTATGAATTTTATTGTAAAGACATTGTTGAATCATGCCACTAAATGGAATTATTGTTCTTATAACATACTTGAACATTGTTGATGGCGTAGTTCATATTTATAAAACTAGTATATAACGATCAATTCTGTGAAGACAACCAAACCTCAAACAAAATCTAGCCATGTGTATAAAAAAGATAAAGAAAGACAATTCTACTAATTTAGGGACCAGAAATACAGTGATTGTAAAATTGTTCCCCTTGAATATGATTAAATGAATACTAAAAATGTTTCCTTTACACATATACCTGATACCTACCGTGAACTCTTTATCCAAAGAACACCCAGTGTTTTTCAACTGTAGTTAAACTTTCAAACATACAAATTTTGATATTTTTCTGAAATTCTTGTACAAAAATGAAAATGTCAATTACCTCCATGTCGGAATAGTCAGAATATCAACAAATATTGAGAATTCATAAAATACTTACCTAATACTCTGTAGGCATGTTTTAAAGGAGTTGTAGTCCCAGATAGCATGACTACGTTGGGCCAACGTTGGCCCTCAGTTGTTCATTACGTTGTACCAACGTTGGCAGACTACGTTGGGCCAACGTAATTTTGCTCATCGGCCCTACGTTCGCCCAAAATGTTGGGCCTACGTTGGTCCAACATGTTGGGCGAACGTAGGGCCGATGAGCAAAATTACATTGGCCCAACGTAGTCTGCCAACATTGGTCCAACTTAGTTAACAACTAAAGGCCAACGTTGGCCCAACGTAAAGATTACGAGGAAAATTACATTGGTCCAACGTCCTCTGCCAACGTTGGTCCATCCTAGTAAACAGCTGAGGGCCAACGTCGTGACAACGATCAAACTTTCAATGGCTAAACGTAGCATGTCGGCACTTATTCAATGTAATCCCAATTTAAATTCAACGCTCATGTCCAATTAATTCCTGTTTGCTTTTTGGCTTTTAAGATGCAGGAGTTCAAATATTTTATGCAAAGAAAACTTAAATAGTATACAGATTTTATTCTTTCTTAGTAAAAATTTACAAAACATTAAAAACACTTTTTAGAATTAAAAAGAATCGTTAGTATATTTCTTTGTCTATATGTATATTCCTTAGTAACAATCGAACTGTAGGGTCTGATCACTGTCCGGGTCACTGGCTTCAGTGGCTTGGGTTACCTCCTTGCTTTTTTTCTTTCTTCCCTTTTTTTCCTTTCACCTTCATGGTGTTTGAAAAACGGAACCCGTCCTTTGCAAGGGTTGCAATCTCTGCATCTGTTGCAGAGGCACATAGTCTGCTTTTGTTCTTACTGTGGCTGGAAATGTAAATTTTAGTTGTTATTTTTATTGTGCAATATGTATCAACTTTATCAGTTATACTGTAAAGGAATGTATATGATTATGAATACTTATATATTTTTTTTTTTACTTAACTGTGGACAATTCAAACAATATATAATATAAATGCCGATGCACAAAATAGTTTTTTTCTTCAGTAAAAAAAGATATACACTGACATTTGTTAATCTCGCATTTCAGTTGAAAGTACATAAGTTAATATAATAATTTATTATGTACTTACTTTTTGTAGCATATATATCCCCAATCATCTAATGTATAATTCGTAGAGTAGAAAAAAGCACTATTTACTATAGGTGTACACACACAACGGTTGCAATATATTCGAAATGAAAAGTGGCAGTTTTGACCATCCTGGTTATATCAGATGACCGATCTCCAAGGAAACTGGCCAGTCCCATGCTGTGAGTAGCACTGACCCAGATACTTGGGCAGTGAAGGAGCTCCGTCTGCCTCTAAATTTCGACACCTAAAGATTCGTTATGCAATAGGCGCTCCAGCTACAGTGTATTATAATACAACTCATCAGATTCATAAACAAGAGGCCCAAGGGCCACATCCCTCAACAGAGCAACAATGGCCAACATCTATGACCCAACAGTTTTAAATAATTAAGTCCAATACAATTTACAATGTTCCAATAATATTTCTCTAAAAATAAAAAAAAAAATCATTGTCGGGTTAAAAATCTAACAACGAACCAACGTTGGGCCAACGTTTGACAGTTTATAACTTTTTATATAACAAAGATTAACTATTTTTCAACCCAAATTACTGAGATCTATATACATACAATGTATCATGTTATGTATTCCAAAGTTAGAGAAATAGATTTAACTCAACTATTTATACATACACACTTTTTAATTAACATTTTCATGTGTTAAAACATAATTAAGACCCTATAAATTCCTTATAATTGTTATCAAAATTAACAGAGCAAATCACATTATTTATTCACCCATCTATACCTTACATCTGTTTGGTTATGTTTATGTTATCTGTTTGTTTGTCTTAGCTCTTTGTCATAATTCGTACATGTAGCATGTTAAAATGTTGGCCCAATGTTGGCCCAACTGCGCATCACCAACAAATGAGATCACATGGTTTTACCTACGTTGGCCCACCCATGGCCCAACAATGTTACGCCAACAAACACTTAGTTGAAATTCATGGCATGTTTTAAAGATGTTGGCCCAACGTTGGGCCAACTGCGCATTACCAACAAATATAGATCATATAGATCATATGTTTTACTTTTGTTGGCCCAACGTTGGCTCAACATTGTTACACCAACAAACACTTAGTCGAAATTCATGGAATGTTATTATGTTGGCACAACGTTGGCTCAACTGCGCATAACCAACAAATAGAGATCATATGTTTTATCTATGTTGGCCCAACGTTGGCCCGACGTTGTCATGCCAACAAAGCAATCAATGTGCTATGAAAGATGTGTTATAATGTTGGCCCAACGTTGGGCCAACATTGTGTGCCCAACGCCAACCATCGACCAACGGTACAACCAATTACCAACGTTGGCCCAACGTAGTCATGCTATCTGGGGTATATGTGTAACCAAAATGCTGTCCACGAAAACATAAACACATCGTACGCACATGTGTATAATAATATGATTCAACTCGGTAATTGGTCCAATTACAAATTTGGGGTCTATTTTTTAAAAGCGTTCTTCTAGACGAGAAAACTCGGTTTCTTGCCATTTAAACATTAATCTAGTAACATTAACTTAAATATCTATGTCTCTCACGCAACAGGCTTCACCATTTACATCGTTTGGGTTTGAAATACTTCATACTTCAGATGACTATTTAATCTGTTATAATTTGCATGATCAGATGCACCTTTGAAAGCAAATGCGATGCAAAACCTGATTATATTTTAAGATATCTGAATATCTTCTAGATGCTGTCGGCTGAAAGTGGCCATGTTCTTGTTTAAGTGTACAAAACAAATAACTTCAAACTGCCCAGCTTCAAGAAGATTTATTTAATCTAAGAGAAGTCGACAAAGTAGGAAATTCTGTTCTTGTTAAAAGCGGCTCCAGCATCTTTATGGGGAATCAGTGCATGCCAGACGCAATATGAGTTACCTACATGTACGTAGAGGTAACACGTCCCTGATATTTGCTGAAGCTTCATCTCAAAAAATATTTTAAAAATAAACAAAACTTTAAGTACCATGATAAAAAAAAGTTGTTTAGCTAGTAGAAACGTTAACATTACGCGCATGGGTTGTTTATGTAGGTCATGGTGAGTGGTTATTGAATGCAACCATACAACCCTTAAAACTCGGATAATGTATGATGGGTTAGATTGATAAAGAGTACAATAATGTTAGTGTCAATTTCATTTAAGTGCCTTATTGAAGAGTTATAACATAAATTTCCGTTTGTAGCTATTCCAATTTTAACAATTCCATTATTTCATGATTAAAATAAACACATGATATTAAATTCCTATTCTACTACAGTTATTGCCGAGATCAGGGAGATACGTTGCCATTTTTCTCCAATATACCACGAATGTCACCAATATAGTATTAGACCAGAAATTTAGCTTCGCATTGATCATGAAAGTATAACTTGAGAACGTACAACGATTTCAAACTATGTCAATTTTACGTCTTTGTTCCGGACGGTCTTAACGACTGTTTTTTTTTTTTCAGGGAGCTTAATGTGGCTGTTCCAAACCCTCCTAGCACATTTGCACATCGTATTGAATTACCCTTAAAATCTAAACGAATATGATTAAGATATTTCATAAATAAGTGAAGTGTATTTTACTACCAACACAAAACATTAGGCTCTTCATATCAGTCTGATCCTTTGATTGATACGCCTGATAACCAAACCTTTGGGGTTACATGGAACAGCCGTCTAAATTATCTTGTTCGTCTATCCATAGCAAAAACGATCTGTTGAATTATCTTGGAATGGAAATAAAATTTTTGGTATCGTGATTGTTGCAAGATACCATCCAAGGTCTCCAAATGTTGTTTGCTGACGCCTCTGCTTTTATATATATATATATATATATATATATATATATATATATATATATATATATATATATATATATATATATATATATATACACACACACACACACACACACATATATATATATATATATAAATATATATATATATATATATATATATATATATATATATATATATATATATATATATATATATATATATATATATATATATATTAAGCACATTTTTCGACCTCGGTGGTTATTCTGCAACAATCACCAAAAACTATCTATCAAAAAATATCGTAACGATTAGTTGTGAACTCTTTCCTTTATGTAGCTTTTAGTGTTACATGTATAATACACAGAGTTCATTTACTGAATAATTTTTAAATAAAAATGGAAGTAGTCCCCTAGAACTGATGTGAAATATTGTCCTTACCACAATAGTTCCTGTAAACATCTAAAAATAAATGAAAAGCATATGTATGTCTATTAACTATTTAGGGGTATGGAGAATAGGTATATTAACTTTTTAAACGGTATGGAGAATATGTATATTAACTTTTTAAGGGTGAAAAGAATACCAGTAAGTAAGAACATTTTGTATTTCTTGTGGTTTGAACACATTCCTGTTGATTGTGTTCAATGAAGATTGAAAAACAGGCTCTGTCTATGTTTATCTTCTTCCTCTTTTGTATTTTTAACGAGAGAATAAAGCTAGTCACAAAACGATAATTTATGAATAAGATTGCTATGATACTAAAAATTTCGTAAACGCACCACATGGAAATACAACGCCCTTTCTGTTTGTTGTCTGATGCTCCGAAGAAGTAACTACAAAAATGCAAAAAAATATGTATCTTATTTGCCAAGCTTATGTTTTTAAAAGCTGGAGAAAACCCAACGACCCTGTATTAATAAAATTAGAATAGTGACATTCATTGTCAATCAGTCATGGTATTTGTGCATACGTTTTGAATTATACACAATTTTTAATTTGCAATTCACTGTTGTCTTGTTTTCACATTTTAAAGAATTTGGAAATTAACTGATTAAATGATACACTAACTGTGATTCTTTTTGTAAAATTCAATTACCATGCAAAGGCATGTGATAGAAAATGTAGGTTTTATTAGAAAAAAAAGACTTCATAGACTAAATCAAACAGGCTAAGAAAAGAAAACAGATCGGAATGTTAAGAAAAGGAAATCTCAGAATATTGACCTGTTGTACTTGCAACCTTACACCCAGACACAAAGTCACACAGATCAGCAGTACATTCACACCTCTCCGTAATCTGGATAGATACAGCTGTAAACACAGTCAGATCCTGTGTATCCAGGTGGACATTCTGTAATTAAATTTATTGATTCTGACTATGATGTTGAGTTTCATTAGTAAACTCTGTTACATATTCATTCAAAAACATAAAAGATAGAGCAATATTTTTTAGAAAATAAAATTATGCTTTGATTTATTTCATTTTAATCCAAAATCAATGTAGTATTAAAATGTAATATCTGCTCATACTGTCACAATTTCCAGACGTCTTGTGTAATTTCTACCCAGAACAGCAAATTTCTTTACCATTTCTGCAAGACATATAAAGATAAATCCAGTCACATCTGAACATTTAAAATTATTGATATTGGTATCAATTTAACGGAATAAAAAGTAAACTTAATGAATTTTAAGAGGAATATCAAGATAGAAAACGGGTTAAAAATCGGACAAAGAGTAAACATTTGTCATATATAATTTGGACCCACGGGTTAAAGAGTTTGAATTATATTTGATTAGGTTTTAACTATATATTCATATTTTTATAATAATTCTTTTCTAATATTTCTAACAATTGTTTTAAATTTGAAATGTATATTTCAGCATGTTTAAATTAAATTGCAAATGATCTACATAGCACTTCTTTATCAATTATTGGGTCTCTAACGAGTAAAATTAAGCAAACTAATTAAAACCATTAGACAGCAGATTGATGCAGCTGTATAATCATTGATGCTTTTGTCTATATACATTAATTAATTACTCTTGTTTAATGTTACATTTTAGCTATATTTTTTTAACACAAAAAACAACCAAATATAATACAAATTAAAGTATAAAAAATATTTCTTACTCAATGCACATAGTTGATTGTGCTTTTGAATCTATGACAATGCATATGGCAACGATGATGTATTTGTCCATTTTGTGTGAAACAATATTACATTAATCAACATATAATAATTCTACTAGGTTTTTTTATTATCAAGCAAGGCGGACGGATTTTGACTCTTCTGAAGAGATGCAATGATATTTAAGCATCAAATTTAAATATCTATCAACTAGATAGTTTAACAAATATTATTCGAAGGATCGATAAAAAAAATTATGGAAAGACCCGTGTTAATAAATGTCAGCTAGATTTGTCTTTGTTTCAAAAGAGTTCAATATCTTTTGACAATAGGTACAATTAATTTTTAATTTGCAGTAAGTTGAGATATCACAAACATTGCAAATGAAAAACTTTTTTTAAACAATATAAAATCAAGCTGACACATACTAACATGTATCTTTGTTCCTTATCAAGAAACTTTTTTATCGATTCTTCAAATGATATTTATCTACAATTTTATATTACTGATCGACCAAAAAAATGTCAAAGACACATTTCTTATTGAAATTATAGGAGATCAGAAATTAGTTTGATGGTTATATAATTATCAATCATGTTCAAGAGTATGTTTACGAATAAACTAGCTAGTTGTATTTCACTCTAATCTTCGTACTTCTTTTAGCAAAGATGAACAATTGCTAAACTTATTATATTTTTAATATGAAGAATTGTATTAAAAAGTTACGCACCTTATGCATTTAGCTGCTCGTGCTATTGGACCTATGACAACGTATACAGTAAAGATGATATAGCAGTCCATGTTTAAGAGAATAAAGATTGTTTAATGAAATGATAAATTGTTATAGATTAAATACATTTCAAACAGGAAGGACGGATTTCTCCTCTTCTGGATAGGAAATTATGATGTAACATTTGACAATCTCTCGGTTTAATTTTTGACAAAGCAAAATGAAAAGCAATCATTTTCTTTATGAATAACAACTCCCATTATTCTCTGGAATGAAACCTGCTATTTGGTTATTGTAGGATATGAGAACACGTTGATTTATATACAGTTTCAGAGTTTATGCATTAGAAGTTTTAGTAGATTGTTGATATTGTTTTCTGTGTGAGGTCAATGTTTAAATATTTTTATCAATAGAAAATCAATTTTACGATTCTTTGTTTTACATTGCAATTTACCAATGATGAAACATTTTAAAATTTAATTAGTTCATTTGAAAATGCATATACCTTTTTTAAATGAATTCAACAGTGAATATTACAATTACAATTATGAGCAAACAGTCGTGAGTTTATTTCCTTACTTGCAATTTCTTATTCAGATTTTCAGATCGACTTATAAAGTAATTAAGTAAAAGATGGTCAGCAAAAGTCATTAAAAGTTGGCCTATAACAAGTTCAAGATCTTCCATTTGAAATTATCTATATGATCTTAGTTTTATGAATGTGTCCAATATAGACAAAGGGATTTGCTATTTATGAAATGAACGTCTTAATTAATAATAATGTAAAATAAACAAATTGAAGTAAGATACACTAATGATGATTGTAGTGGTACTACTCAAAGCGTACCTTGGACTTTGAAATGTGGCTTGTTGTAAAAGTTTTGGCGATGAGTTATGTTAACAAAAGTGGACGCTGTTAATACCAAATGTGTTTACCACCAAATATGAAAAGCAAGACTTAACAACTAACTCGGATTTATTTAAGGTCGACATGCAGCCACAAATCAGATATTACTCGTTCTGGGCGATTGTCAAATGATTTCCTGTTTGGGGCAATGCAGTTTTCCGTTCGATAATTGAATAAATATTTGATGTGTTCGTTTTGCCGTACATTTCTCTCATTATTTGAATATTTTTAAAGAATAAGAACAACATACTTTTGGCAGTTATATGTACATGTCATCAAAATATTTTATTCATATGTCAAATCTTTGTCGATGACAAAATTATTCTCTTTTCCGACAGTGTTTTACTTGAAAGTTCGACCGATTATCACGCGTGGGCCGCCATACATTCTTCGTTGTGGCGGTCTATCTGGTCCAAATGTCCTCAGTGACGGACCATTGACATCCCTGACCAATGCAAGGTCAGTGTATGCCTGAAATATCAGTCAAAATTAGGACCAGGCTTTGTAGGCTAAACACACATGTACATGTACATGTACATGGCAATTGACATACAGTAAACCACGCTTACAGGTGCCAGGGACAGGCGATCTTACTCCGTTATAAGCGTAATTCGTTATATCCACCAAGTTTACAACATGTATATAGGTCTGGGGGAATAAAAATTACACATCTTCACTGGAAGCGTCAATTAATTATAAGCGTGTTCGCTTATATGTTTTACGGTGATACCGTTGCGGTGAGCGCAGCAAGAATTACACATACCTTACATCAATGTCAACTTAGTGTTATTTAGTTATCAACTAACATCAATAAATTTTTGTGAGAGAGAGAGAGAGAGAGAATTGTACGATTTTTGATCTCTGTGACGTCAATCGTTAAAATCTAGAATCATTTGTTTACGTATCTCAACTCCATACGAAGGAATGAAAACATGTAAAAAAAAGATTTGGGTCACAAAAAAGCTTGTGCGTTACTTAGAACGTGTATTCAAACCTCAAGGCACCGTAAATTACGAGTTAAATGTTAGCCATTTTTGGCATACCACTACGGGAGAAAACATTAGAGAGCATTATGGGACGTAGACAAAAAAAAATCTTGATGAATTTGTTTGTTTCGCTCGTTCTTTTTCCCGCTCGCACTGGTTCCTAGAGCTCGCGTTGCGCACCATATTTTTGTAAGATAAATCAGTAATGCACTTATCATGAAATTAAACACGATATTTAAAGATTGTATCATAAACGTTACAGTCAATTTGATAACTAAGTTCTATTGGCACGCCTGGGTCGTACACCCCTCGCTGTAGCGGTCTGTCCATTCCATTTCTTCAGTTGCGGACCATTCACATTCCTGACTGTAGACTTACTTTTTTTCTTTTACCAGGCTTAATTTATTTATTATTCCAGAACATTTTTTCTTGCATTTGTGTGATATCATTTTAAGGTTTTCGAAGGTAATCAAATAAAATTTAACTTTTAATCCAACAATTCCAAAGCACAGTTAACAAAATGAAATTATTTGCGGCATCTGATTTCAAAAACCCTTTTTTTTCGTTACTCTAACGTTTGCGACACGTAGACTAGACAGGGGAACGATGAGGGTGTATCGAACTTTGCAAACAACATTATCAGGCAAATAAAAATTTTATTTTAATGAAAAAACAGAACACCTCTCTTGAAATATAAACCTTGTAATACTTTTGTCAATTTTATGTCGACAATGATCGATTAAAATCTTTTGTAATATCTTTAGAATAGTACCTACTAACTGGTGTATCTGTTTAAAAAATCACAAAACAAAAGTTGTTTGAAAATAAAAGAGATAAAGATCTTACCACAATAGTTCTTGCAAAAATCTATAAATTGAAATTAAATTGTATACATAAAATGTGAATTGGAGCAATGAATATCGAACAGAAATTAAAGGTTTTGATTTATTAACATATGAAATCAATTAGATCACGGGTCTTGACAAGACCTCACTATATTGATAATTGCATTATCATCAAACATTGCATTTACTCACCACGTGAAAGTATTGTATCTTTGATGGTTGGTGCCAGAGGCTGTGAGGACGTAACTACAATTAAAACAAATATATACTATTCGTCAATATTTTATATTTCATTTTAAGTAAGAGAACAATTATAAATCCTTATTAAATATTTGACGAAATTATAAAAGAATTGTTTTAAATAATGACACTCAAAAAAGGAAAAATCCTTGTTGAAGTTGCTATTAGATAGTTGGGTTTCGTGAAATTAATTTTTCAAAAAATACATATTTTTGTTTGTATTTAAAGCGTCTTATCATTAACACATTTTAAGGTCATTAGAGGTTCTAGCATTTTTTCTATCATTAATTTGTAAGATTGCGCGATGAACGAAGGGAGTTATTTTGGAGATAAACCATTTTTACGCTACCAAATCACTGATAGAAAAATGAAGAGGTTCATGGAAGGCAGCAAATGTTGTTTAAGAGGAATTTAGGTTTTATTGTTAGGTTAGAAGTAATGACATTTGATGACAGCGAACAGGGTTCAAAATCAAAAGTCCAAAAGAAATATACAAAACAGAAGCAGGCAGAGCATCCTCTGCTGACCGGTCACACCCGCCGTGTGCTCTTTGTCGAAATCGGGAAAACGGAAAAATACGTAGCCAATAACTTTAAGATGTTTAATTATGGTCTTACAATAGAAAGATCACATCTTTTTACAATGAAAAAAAAGACAATAAAAAACCGTGAACCATCTCAAAAATCCATTAAACGAAATACAAAAAATTAAAGCAGAGCAACACGGACCTCCAAAAGGGAGAGGTAGGATCAAATGCCTAGGAGGAGTAAGCATCCTCTGCTGACCGGGTTATATTTTTGTTAATATTCTGCTGTCGAGAAAAGGAGGACAAAGATTTAAAAAAATGGTTCTCTAGGTCTTAAATATTTTCTAAGAAGACATGTGTTAAAAATCATAAAAAAAGAGTTTTTGGAATTAAGACAGCGAAACAATTTTACAACAATAATTTCTGGTTGTGCTTTTCTTGTTTTGCAAACATAATTTTATAGATCATGACAGAAAAACCCATTAATTAGATAATTGCAATATTATCAGACACTGAAATACATTATCCTTGATTCTGATTATCTAATGCCCTGACTCCAAAAACATTATTCTGCATATGATTGGTCATGCAATAAATTGCCCACAAATACAAAATCATCAATTACATCAACACGCTGTGTATATTTACATCCTTGTCTATCTAATCTATCAATCATGTCAGTTTTACGACGCGTTATTGATTGTTTAACTTGCTTTTCTGTAGTGCCATACTGTGACATTTTCAAAATACAATAACCTAAACGCATATTGCTCGTTTTTTGTATATCAGTCTCAGTTGCATATGTTATTTTATATTATAGATCGGTTTATTGTGTGAAGATATGATATCTTATTAGAACAAATAAGGGATTTCACAATTTTTTTTTAATAGCACTCCAGAATAGTAACCTGCTGTACTAGTGACTTTACACCCAGACTCAAAGTCACACATCTCAGCAGTACATTCACACTTCATGAAGCAGTCCTCTCCGTAATCTGGATAGATACATCTGTAAACACAGTCAGGTCCTGTGTATCCAGGTGGACATTCTGTAATTTAATTTATTGATTCTTACATGTACTTTGATATTGAGTTTCATTTGTAAACTCTGTTATGTATTAATTTAACAACATAAAAGATAAAGCAATCTTTTTTTTTAGAAAATTAAATAATGCTTTCGCTTTATTCCAAAATGAATGTAGTTATAAAATGTTATATCCGTTTGTACTTTCACATTGTCCAGACGTCTTGTTTAATCGATACCCAGAACAGCAAAGCTCAATACCATTCCTGCAAGACATATAAAAATAAATCCAGCCACACCTGTTCAAATTATTGGTATTGGTATCAATTTTACCGAATATAAAGTAAAACAAAATGAATTTAATGAATGGAAAATGGGTTTAAAATCGGTCATAGAGCAAAAATGTGTCGTATATAATTGGGAAGAGGTATGAAAGAGTTTTAATTATATTCGATTAGGTTTTAAACTTATATTAATTTTTCTTGGAAAGGGGAGTTAAAGAGTTTTAATTATATTCGATAAGGTTTTAAACTTCATATTAATTTTTTCTAACATTTATTTTCTAATATTTCTAACAATTGTTTTGGATTTGAAATGTATATTTCAGAATGTTTAAATTAAGGTGAAAATGATCTACATTGCACTTTTTTATCAATTATTGGGTCTTTAACAAGTACAAATAAGCAAACAAATTAAAAAAAAAATAGACAGTAGATTGATGCAGTTGTATAATCAATAAACAAGCACAATTAAGCAAACTGAATAGAAAAAAAAAACATTAGACGGTAGTTTGGTGCAGTTATATAATCAATGATGCTTTGCCTATACATTAGTTAATCACTATTGTTTTATGTTATGTTTTTAGCTATAATTTTTTCACAAAAAAACCAACCAAATATAATACAAATTCAAATATAAAGAATATTACTTACTCATAGCATACATCTGCTTGTGCTTTTGAATCTATGACAATGCATATGGCAACGATGACGCATTTGTCCATTTTGTGTAAAAACAATATTACAATAGAACGCATATTTAATGATTCTAGTTTTTTTTTCGAGCAGGGCGGACGGATTTTGACTCTTCTGAAGTGGTGCAATGATATCTAAGCATCAAATTTAAATATCTATCAGCTAGATCTAATATTTTAACAAGTATTGTTTAAAGGATCGATAAAAAAGATTCTGGATGGGAAACAGAGACATAAAACAAAATGGAAAATAACAGTTTCGGTTTCTTCAGAGATGAAATTACGTGTAATTAGATCATGGATCTTGACAAGAGCTAACAATATTTATAATGGAAATATACTTCATTATCAAATATTGCGTTTACCCACCACATTGACGTACGGTATCTTTGTTTGGTAGATGTCTGATGCTGTGGTGACGTGACTACTAGCTTTTGCGTTTCATTTAAACAACGAACACATCATATTGGACATTAAAAAAATTGTTTTAGATAATGACACTCAAAACAGATAGAGCATGATTCATGTCTATAAATTTAAAACCACAGCTTTAACTAGAGAAATTGTAATATTATTGTGATATGGAGTGATGTTGGCGATTTATCTTATCGAATGTAATCTTGTACTTATTGTATTAAAAAGCAACTGAAATTGAACAAGTTTTAATGACATCTAGTGTCATTAAATGGAACGAAGCTTAAAGAATAAAATATTATATCTTATGTCAAACAAAAAATATAGATATTGAACTGAATCAAGATACTTTCATGTTTGGAGAATATAAAACTAGAGAAAATATTAAACAGAGCAATGTTATATCTATGCTAGTTAAGCAATATATATACAGAAGCAGATGCTTTAAATTAACTTATCAGTCATTGGTGTATATTACATGAGATAAAATCATATCATCTCTCTTCTTCTTCTTCTTCTTCTTCTTCTTCAGATACGTTTTTTGGATTTATATCATTTTCACATTCATGTTTGGTCAGTATAAATATTGTTTTGTATGAAAAAACATATTTGAACAATAATATTATATCACCAAAGTTCATTACAAACAGATCTTAACAAGCAAATTGAATCTAAAACGTTTCTGCTTTCCCAATTTTATTGGGAAGTATTTCCGCTTTTCATTTAGATATTAACATTTTAAAGTGGAATTAATGCTGGTTACCATGGAATGCCCAGATATAAATGTATAGTTATCAAATTGTTTATATTAAATTCAAAGTTATGCACATACGTGTTACAAAAATTTATCAAAAAAAAAGATTTCCCAGTTATGTCTTCTGGTCCGAATATCTTCAGTTATTTACCATCTAAATACATACAGGGCGAGGTAGTCAGTGAGAAGGGAGATAAATGCATGTCGACATTGCGTGTAGATTTTTTTAACTTGAATTAAAAGATTAATTTAAAAATGAACTAAATCTTTTTTCCGTATAATTGCGTGTGATCATAAACACATTTTAAAGTTGTTATGGGTAATCTATGTAATTTAACTTTTGATCATAACAATTTCATTGCGCGATAAACGTAATGAAATTATTTCAGAATTTTATTACGAAGACTACACTTTTTTAACCTTACAAATTCCTGGAAACGTAGCAAATATTTTTTCAGGGGAATCGAGTTTTTATTGCTATAAGAGATATTCATTTTAAAGACATGATCGACATGTGATATCAGTTGTCAGCATGAATTTTAAGTAAATCTTGCTGTTTTGTTGCTTTCCGAAAGAGCAAAGAACGGGTTAACTTTACGTTTAGTAAGCAAAGTGTAAATCCAAATGAATTCCTTACGCATGTAAAGAAAAAATTATTTCTATCATTATATAACTGAATCAGTATTTATATCTCAAGTCAAATACATGAAAACAATGTTCCTTGGGTATAACACTATCACTTGAATATTTACATGAAATCACTGCATGTTTATTAAAGTATTGTAAAATGTAATGTTTGTGCAAATTGTAAAATTTGCAGTATGCCTTATACGGTCGCAGCCGATCACAATAAACAGATCATCTGGGTTTTTTTTTTTTACAAAATACATTTTGTTATATTTCTTCCAATTTCCCTCAGTATAAAAAGACGTTCGCTAAATCCTTAATAGTATCGTAAAGAAGATGTGTTGACATGTATTATTAAAAAATGTTTTGGTAACTTATCTTACCACATTGGTTTCTGCAAATATCTATGAAAGAAAAAAATATCTATATTTTACACTGTTGAATGGAACGAAGATTAACCAATCGAAAATGAGTGTTCTTGTTTCATATCTTCACTTACTTAATGTAAAAGATCATGACAAAAAATTATTAATTAGATAATTGTACTACTATAAAAAACTGAGACCACGCACCACATGGAAATACATTGTCCTTGATGCTGGTTGTCTGACGCTCCGAAGAAATGACTACAAAAACACATGTATTTTGTAAGTCAATTTCCTACAAAAACAAAACTATCCATAAAAATCAACATTCTGTGTACAGTTATATTTTTGACTATTTTCATTTATCAGTCTAAATGATGACATAGTTGTTGCTTGTATAAAATTGTCTATCTGTTGTCCCATACTGTGACAACTAAAATAATTCAATAACCTAATAGCAATATGTTCGGTCTTCTTTTTCTAAATCACTCTCATTTGCAAATATTTTATATCGGCGATTTTCCTGAAGTATATTTCACGATATTGACCTGTTGAACTGGTATGAGAAATGATACAATGTAACCTTCAGTTGTGTTACACGTAACTATATCGTACTACATAATCGTCGGCGTAAACGATATTAATTAAGAACACTAACCTGCAGTACTGATGAAACTACATCCAGATATAAAGTCGCAGATATCAACAGAACATCTACACTTCATAAAACAGTCCTCTCCGTAAAATGGATAGATACAGCTGTAAGCACAGTCAGGTCCTGTGTATCCAGGTGGACATTCTGAAGAAGTGTAAAAAATCTATCTATCTATCTATCTATCTATCTATCTATCTATCTATCTATCTATCTATCTATCTATCATCTATCAGCTATCTATCTTTGAAAAAGCAGTTTTAACGTAAAAAATAATCGACCGTAGTAGGTACAATGAAAAAAGTCCCATAAACGCCTGTGACGGCACCAAACTTTATTAAAAAAATCTAAAGTAAACTAAGACGAAAATCCGTTATGGAAAGAATTTATCTTTTGAACTTATATACATACTCTCACATTGTCCACTTGTCTTGTTCCGTCTATATCCCGAACAACACTGATCTTTACCATCTCTAAGTTAAAACAGGAAAAATAATAAGATAAAGGATGGTAACATGGATATGATAACATCGAATAGTTTTACCGATATCAAAACTGAGACATTGTAAAAAAGCTCAATGATTTTCAGACTCAAAGTAAATATAATTGTAATTACTACAAAAGGCGGGGTCCTTTAGGTCGATAGGTACCCATATTATAATACATTTATTTTCTGTTTCATTAGAATTGAATACCCTGTTCATTTATAGAGATCCTTGTCAAAATAACAACAGCCAGACAACAAAATGAGGTCATATACATTAAATGTTGCTTAAAGATACTTATTATTGAATTTTTCAATTCACTAAAACATACTTATTTCGCAAACCTAGTAAAACCGCATATGATTTTTATTATATTGAATTAAGTAGTATATAGACTGCAAATAATATGTTTCCGTGAAAAGATTTTGAAAACTCGATGATTTATCAATTAAACGCATTTATAATTTCAGTTTAAAAATAGGCTTTTATTAATTATAAACTTATTCGGGACTAACCTACATTTATGGTTTGTTCCCGTTTTGCACACATTTGAAAATTAGGTATCGAAAAAATGTGTGCGAAACGGGAATTTGACAAGGTGAGATAATTGCTAAATTGCTATAGTCTATATCACAGTTCCTGTAAGGGCAATTGACAATGAAATAAATAAAACATATATACTCGCAATTGATATTTACATTTATTTTATGTTACAATATAACTTGCATAGAAGCACATTTACATAATAATTGACATCCATGTTCTGGAATTTAATTTTAAACATCGATTTGGTCATCGACAATTTCATTAATTTCTTTAAACAAAAAAGATTATTGCAAAAATGTTGTGTATGTAGTGCTTTTGTTTATCTTCCTGCCTTTAGGAAGTACATTTACACGCTACAAGTTTGAAGAGAAAATATTATATATAAGTATTTATTTATTGCTTTTGCTTACATAAATGGTGGAAATGTGTCTAGTGAAAACGCTGCTAATTATTTTTCATTTATGCTGTGGCTTGAATAATCGAAGAGAATACTATTAGACAAATTAATGTATGACGATATGATAATAAATAGGCAATTTTATATGCTTCAAAAGCTGAAAATATTATTCACAAAAACCTATCAAATGTAGACCTAATTCATACATTTTCAACCTTCTTCAGTTTGAAGTATATCGAATCAATATTTAAATTATTATTTTTGTCGGAATTTATTGAGCTGCTGATTTGAAAATTGACCCGCAATATACTAGAGCGGTATGTCGATCATAAGATCTACTGTCAAGGCTGCTACTTCGAAGATTGAAATATTTTGTGATAAAGGTCTGTTTCTTTTCCTAATAATCTTTCTGTTGATACCAAACAACCAATTATACATGTAAACACGCGATTTACATATTTTGCCTCTACAATGTAAGTTGTGAAAAGAGACATGGACTACCCCATATGACTGTCCGTGTAGTTTTCCCCTTTATCATATAATTATCCACTGAATCAGCTTCCAATTGGCCCGGGACAAGCAATTTTTCCTCAATTCATCGAGTTTTATATTTAAAGTAAATGGGCAAAAATGTAAAAATCAAATCATCTAATCCTTATTTTTCTTATCAGTGAGCGGAAATTTAAGACTAAAAATATTAATTTGATTTTTATTTTATCAAATGAAAAAAATTGTGATAGTTATTAATCTAAAACACAACAAAATATCTATATTCTTCTTGTTTCATGGCGCTGATGAATGAATGATAAAACACAAGTAAAAATCCAGGTAAAATCTTTGACTGAAAGCAGACTATAATTGCTATCACAACACAATTCACACCTATTGTTCTATACCCAATTATCAAATGTGTGCAAAACGGGAACACACCGTATGAGCGCCGTACGAGTTAACAACGGGGTTAAATTTTCCTTTTTTAACTCGAACGTCAATTTTAATTAGCTAATTAACTCAATCAGGTGGTAGTCGACTGATTACTTAAAAGCGATCAGTCGCATTGCCAACACCTTCCCAAACAATGTGTTTAAAACTGTTTAGAATGAAGTTATTGTTTTTTTAAGAGTTTCTTAAGTAGTGTTAGTTGTAGTGCTAGATTTTTTTTTTCTAGTCTTTACCTTTGTAATTTATTTCTTTATCCTGAAGAACACTGATCTGACTGACTGCGTCACGATTGTACAACTCAGCATTATGATAACTTTTAAAAAAAATTCTTAGTTGTCAATGGAAAATATCTAAATTTCTTTGTCCACTAGTACTGTTGCATATACCTTATAATACACTCTTTGTATTATTAGGTATAGGGCGTCTATTTATATTATGAGAAAAATATATAATGTCAGGTGCTTATTCTTGTGCTTGTGTTTGTCTTTTTTCTTGTTTTGCATACTTTGCTTAAATTTGGCTACCAGTTTACTTGTTGCATATTTTACACTGTAAGTATAAGTGTTCCATATCTTTTGATTGTAAAACAAACTGTAAAAATATGCTACATTTCTTGTAATTGGTATGTGAAGTAAGTTATTCTTGCGTAAGGAATGATAATTGGAAACTGGCTTAGATTTCACGAAAAAAAATTTTTTTGTGAAATTTATTTTACCTAAGTTTAATCTCAAATCCTGAGAATTTACTCAGCTGAGATTTTTCTCGAATTGCGTTTCACAAAACAAACTTGGTCATTTCTCAGCTGAATTGAAATTTTTACTTAGCTGAGTCAAGAATTTTCACTGTCCCAAGTGCCCACTTATAACTTCCAAATATTTCTCAATTTATTCTCAATAAAAACAATCGTCTTCTTATGTTTTAAACAGAGGAAAATCGGATTAAATCAACAATAGTCAAAATTTTAATCAGTCATGAAATGTACACTTTGTTATGCTAAGTATAGACATTGTTCAATCGTATCATTGAAAAAGGTGTACAGTGTATAATAATTAATCATTTTGTATACAAGTGAACGAGTAAAGTATTATTAGGGTTAAACTCCGTTTACCATTGTGTAGACCGTTTTTGGTTAATTCTTACGAGATCATTTGTTAATGATATATAGCAGTTCCTACTGTATCAGAGTCGACAATTACAAAAAAAAATATCTGCAAATACCCTTATCTGATTTCTTAAATTAACAGTTATATCATCAGTTATATCCATGTATGCCATTTTGTAGTTTATGTCATAGTCCATTATGAAATACTTATGAAGCGCTTGTTGGTGCAGTTTACGCGAAGCGATGTAAATTATTCCAAATTATATTATTCATGGAAGGAATTCAAAAGCTACCAAATTAATACTAATACAAAATGGGGAGGGCAGTTTACGCTTCACATGTAATAAAAACGTAAACCGATACAACACATTTTATATAAGTAGAAATTATATATCATATGAGTTCATTCCTTAAAATTTATTTTTACGTAATTGATTGAAGATAATAAAGGCCATTTCATCTTCAAAATGACATTAAACTGAGGATACAAAGTTTTAGGATACAATATTTAAAAAAAAAACATTCATCTAGTGCGAAGTGGATTTATATGTTTTTTCACGCGCATCCTATTTAATTGTGATGAAGGCAAGTTGTGTTATATAATGAAGTTTAAATATCACATAATCTGATTTAAATTATGAAAAATTATTGGAACAGAAAACGTTCATTTTTAAGTGAACTTTTAAACGAATCAAAATGATCACCACACAGTTTATGGCTTATGGTATAACGGTTGTACTTATGATTAAAAACAAAAATGATTTAAAAAAAACATTTCTAAACGATTTGCTCTTTCCAAAGATAAATATAGGATCTCCAATGGTTTGTGATGGTTTATGATTTTTATCCAACGAGTAGTGTCTTTACTATTCCGAGCCTTGATAAAGGGATTGGAATTACTTAACCAGATCTTTTTATCACATGTTTAAATCATGTTTTAATATGTTAATCCATAATTATATAGGATTCTTTACGCAAGATACGTAAAAATACATTCTCATCACTGTGTAATATCACCAATTAATACATGAGTGTCTAATATTTGCTTTTGCACCACTAATATAAAGAAAAGCTTTATTACATCCCCTGCATCGTCACCTTTTATTTTACTTTTTATATATCATACCATTAATTAGATTTTTGCGGAACATTTTTGCTCTTTTAAATTAGGTGTCCTCTAATTTTCGTTCTTATCGATGCACCGATCTCTATCCAGAGGCCCTTTGGCCCTCAGACTGATTTTGGAGTCATGAAATTGGGGGTGGTACAAATTTTCGTCATAATTGTCAAATTATGTCAAAATTGTGAATTAGGTAATATTTTGTCCTTTCGATTCACAATTATGTTTGAAAAACCTGAAGACTCTATGCTCAATTTATCATAGGCTGCACTGAAACTAAAACCAATCACTATCATACAGTAATTTATTTTATCAACAGACAAGTGATCTACGCATTATTATTGTAGAAGAAGCAAACAAAAAAGTACTTACTCTTTACAAATCGCTGCTAGTGAAATTTCACAAATGATAAAAAATATAACCAAGGTCATAGTAAGTTCCATTCTCAACATAGAAATATGTATAAAAAAAAAAAAAACAAACAAAAAAAACAAAAAAACAACAAAAAATATAAATCAACATTCACTAAATCATCGCAATCAATTTCCGTAAACCCGGATTGAATTATGCGATTAAGTTTAGGTATATTTTTATTTATACCATAACAACAAAATCTGACACGGAAATTAAACGTACAAGTATAAATCGTGATCTACGCATTATTATTGTAGAAGAAGCAAACAAAAAAGTACTTACTCTTTACAAATCGCTGCTAGTGAAATTTCACGAATGATAAAAAATATAACCAAGGTCATAGTAAGTTCCATTCTCAACATAGAAATATGTATAAAAAAAAAAAATCAACATTCACTAAATCATCGCAATCAATTTCCGTAAACCCGGATTGAATCATGCGATTAAGTTCAGTTATATTTTTTTTTATACCATAACAACAAAATCTGACACGGAAATTAAACGTACAAGTATAAATCGACATATAATTGACAATTACAAGCAAACATCGTTGTATTACTTATACATCCTCCTAGCTTTAACCCATTGTCAAACCATTGTGCAATAGTGTTCTTATTTATTTACAATGAAGAGCATTGAAGTGGTAAAAATGTTCGTTTGAATGAAATATTCTAAACTTTTTTTAACGTCAATTGTTACATAGGAGACGCCCATTTATTTTATAACGAGGAAAATAGTATTCGTAACAATGCTTTCTGAACCGCTCATCTTCTAAACAACACAAGCAGGGCTGCGGACCGAAATGTGGACACAAGCTGAATCCCGATTGTAATGAGTTCTTTTTGGATTTTGTCAGCTGAATGAACAATAAGATTTTGTAAAGAAAATAAACAAGTTTAATTTGAAAAAAAAATTAATAAACAAAACAAATCATTATTCTCACTCCCCCTTTCACACCACTCTCATTCGAACATAACAAAAAAAAGAATAATAATTCAATTAAACAAATGAACAAATATCTGATACTATCAACTAAATTCAAGATTAAATCACACTGTATCAGATATAAAATGGAAGTAAACTACAAAATGTTGTTTAGAAGCTATTTCAACCAATAAAACTCTTGTTGAAAAATTTACTCAAAAAAATATTAAAGTTCAATAATTCAAAATACCGCGAATTTACAATTACTTCAAATTTCAGCTCAAAAGCATGTATATGAAAATTAGCCTGTAATAACAGTCGCTTTTTAACACTTAAAACCTCTCTGAAAATGAACTCAAGGTCACTATGCACTCGAGACGCTCCTGCCCTCGTCAAATTTCCTGTCCCTCTTGTCGCTATCCTAACCGAAAGCCCCGGACTCGCAGGTCTCTCGCTTCCAGTCTACGACACTGCCCGGATAGAAAGCCACACCCCACTCAGCATAGAATGCGTCCCCGACCTTCGTCAATTGTCCCCACGACCTTCCATAGGAAAATTTCCGTCTAGCACACCAGTCTGTATTTCAGGTAATTGTATCAAACACCCTTACGCACTGAAAAAAACATACTGTGACTAATAAAGTCCCGATAAACATACAAACATACTACCAATTACACTAAGAACTAAATTACCAACGAAATGTACAAAATAACAACAAAACAACCTTACCGGCTAGGAAAACATGTGCCCGCCTAACAGAATCCAAAATTTCAATGGCTACCCATTTCTCCTTAGTATTAAGCTAACTTGAGATATTCACCATATCTTGAAACAGGAGCTGCAAAACGTGGCACCCGGCTGATGTCGTTACAGGACCCTCTACTGACCACTACACCCAAACCGGTCACTTTAAATACTCGATCTAAAAATAAAAATAGCACACTCACCCGACACTCGTCACTCACATACGGTAACCCATTCATAACATAATTAAAGAGTAACACAAATATAAACACCAGTATATACAAAACTGAATCAACTTTATTACACCGATATTTTCTCCGTTTATGTTTTCCATGCCCCGCGCATACCCCAGTCCCCTCAACAAGCTACGAACACAGCAACAAATGCAGAAGATCGAAGAAGACGAAGAACGTAGCTTACCCCTCTAAAACAAAAAACTGAAACATGTGCATATATGTTGTAAAAACCTTTTCTTTATTTGCAATACAGTACATGTAACAGGAAGTTCAAAACACAAAGTTACTAAAAATATTCTTATTTTGAACAATATCACTGTTTCTGAACATAGTTGGAAAGAAAGAAAGAAAAGAAAGAAAGAAAGAAAGTTTGTGCTTTTGTTTTTGTGTATAATGTGCGTGTGTGAAATTCATGTTTGTGTTGTTTAGAAGAGGGGCGGTTCCGAAAGCATTGTGACGAATACTGTTTTCCTCGTTTCAAAAGAAATGCGTGTGTCTTATGTAACAATTGACGTTCGATACAAAGTTTAGAATATTCCATTCAGACGAACATTTTTACCACTTCAATGCGCTTCATTGTAAATAACGATGATGTATTTGTCCATTTTGTAAAAATAAAAATCTTTCATCAAACCGCAAATTTAATCATTCGAACTTTTTTCGAGCAAAGCGGACAGATTTTGACTTTTCTGAAGAGATATACTGATATGTTAAAACTAATTCAAAAATTTATTTAAATGCAGCTAGATATTTAATTATTTAGTAAATTTATAGTATTTGTAAAGAATTTGTGAAATGGAAAGGAAACGTTTAAAATTAAATTTTAATGTGTCAGCTAGATTTGTAATTGCTTTAAAAGAATTTAGAATATTTTTACAATAAGAATTTTTTGTTTTCATTTTTGTGATATCTTTACTGACAGGCCACAAAAATAATATCAAACACTGTGTTGCGATTAAAATTACGATAAGAAATTAGTTTGATGCTTCTCTGATTATCAATTATGTTTTAGACTGTTTACAAAGAAACTAACTTCTTGTATATATTCTAATTTAATATTGCCTTTTTGTTAAGTAAGATTAACTACTATTTAAAAAAAAAATAGAATAAACGTATAAGAAAAACTTACTCTCTGCATATAGCTGCTAGTGCTGTTGGACCAATGAGCACACATACAGTGAAGAAGATATAACAATCCATGGTTTAGAGAATAATAATTGTTTTATGAAATGACACGTTTTAATCAGGGTTTTTTTTCAAACGGACGGACGGATAACTCTTCTTCTGGAAAGGAAATGCTGTATCTGACCATCTCTCAGATTGATTTTGATTATTAGGGAAAACAAAAATTATCTCTTGTTTTTAAAATGAACAATAACCCTATCTGTGTACTATATGGCAATGAACAAAATTATAATTATCGCAAATCTTACACGGGTGTATTCGCTGCGAGTGATAAACTGATGCGTTGAGTGACGACACTATCGGGATTGCGAGTTCCAGTTATATAAACAAGCATTTTCATTGGCCGTTTAAGTACCCGCCCACCCTTACCAGCCGACGTGGTATTTGTGTCGTTTCTGCAATAATTGACTAAGAGTTCTCACAATAATCGCATCTTCTTTTTTTGTGTAAACAATTGTCAAAAACACGCTGTTAAGACAGGTTCAATCCCCAATTCATTTTTAAATATAATACATACTTCATCGAAAAATTCAAATCCTTTTAGCTGTTAAACGCATCAATTTAAGATGAGGCTATATTTATTTTGTTGTAGCTTATTCCAAAGAATTCACAACAGATACTGACAATAAATATTACATAGCCTATATTGCATTTTGTTGAACTGTAACTGAATAATATGACACACTTAAAACTACAAGTGTGCATGTGTTTTCAAACATACCAAAAAATTGAATTTTACGGCATGTAAACGTGTTCAATTTTGGACTGATCTGTGATCAACGTTATTTTGTAACTCACTTAGTCTGTATAAACATTCATTTTATTATATAATATAGCCTATGTTCTTCGATATTAATCACACAATATTTACTTCTGATGTTGACACTCATGACTGACACGCTAATCGACCTCGGATAGTATAATTCACGTGCAGATCGAGTCGCCATTTTACAGTTTTCAATGAATATAAACAAACCACACTTCTTCATTTTGCGGAGCTGTTGACGATGTTTCAAAGATTTCAATACATATTTATTGTAAATAAAACAGTGAAGACATATGCTGTAAAACGTCTAATGGATTTCACGGCGTGTCAACCCGAATTTTCCCGTGGATCTACATTTTGCAACAAGTTTTTTATGAGGAAAAACAGTTAAACTCATGCGATTTTCAATATATACAGTATATGGTACATCATATTAACGGTAACGTAAAATTAATTTGTTCACTAAACAGTTTCTGGCGATTTTTTTTTCACAATGAACTGAATGACATTATTCGATAAGCGAAGTACAATCTTATTCTGTGACTGATAATCTATATGTGCCGATCCCTGCTTTTAGGGAACTTTTTCTTTTTCTTTTCATTAATATTTTACACATGTACGTGAACATCTCCCCGTTTGTTATTAAATAACACTGTACGTAAATTTTTAACTTGCTAGTACAACTTTATGAGATGTTTTCTTTCTCCGACATATCTTTCCACGTGTTAGCATCATGTTCTCAACATGCATTTGATAAATGGGCGGGTCTATATAAATGCACCAATCAGAATCTTTATTTCAAATCACAATTGAAATACACACCGATTAGAAAGTGTCATCACTCAACGCAATGCTACATCGGTCGTAGCGAATACTTTCATGTAAGATTTGCGATAATACAGTTCCATAGTTCATGCATTAGAAGTAAGTAATAGTAACCAGGGTGTAGATATTATTTTTGCGTGGTTATTGTTTTAGCATTAAATCAACATTCTATTTTTCATTTAATTCATAAGCAATGTGTAGATCCTTTCTACATAAATTAACGATATCAAGGCATAAAAGGACTTCTATAAATTGGGATGATTAAAAAAGATATTTTACAAATACCACACTTTTACAATCGGATGCAAATGTATATCTCTTTCTGGACGATTGCCAAATGATTTCCCACTTGCACTTCAGTGTTTTCCGCTCTTTAATTAAATATTAATCAGCTATTTAAAGTGTTTATTTTGCCGTGCAATAAAGACAAAAAATTGTAACAAAATTTAATGTCATAAATGAATAATTTTAAAAAACAAAAACAATATTCGTCTTGCAAATGCATGTACATCACCAAAATGCAATGCACAGATGAAGTTTTGAAAAATTATGTGATTTTACGTCTGAATTTATATTTACATCTATATCACGTGCAGAAGTTTGTCTTAGTCACATGTCTAGCTATTTGTTACGAGAACAAAATTTTGTTTCTCTTCCGACAGTGTCCCACTGGAAATTACGGCCGATTGTCACGCCCGGACCGCCATACATCCCTCGCTGTGGCGGCCTGTCTAGTCCGAATATCCTCAGAGGTGGACCATTCACATCCCTGACCAAGGCAAGGTCATTGTATGCCTAAAACATCGGTGAAAATTTGTGTCTGTAGGCTGAACATACAGGAACATATGGCAAAGAAACGTACTTATAAAGCTTGAACCAATTAATCTTCAAGTAATAGTCCTAAAAGCATGCACAGATTTTTTTTTAATATGCTTGTTCATTAACCTAGAGAAATTTGCAAAATGGAATCACATTACACTTCTGAATCATACTTTAAAGGATAATGAAATAAATCTCTTGCAACATATACTAATTAAGTTACATACCCTTCGTGAAACTTTGATTGGACATCTCATATTAATCCACGTGACCGTTTCGTAACATGGCGGAGTGGTAAGGGAACCTTGGTACGTAAAATAGCTCCAGTCGTAGGGTAATACGTCACTCACAGAGATGCCTTCTGTTACAGGTACCCACTGACGATCCTCTGTGAAACGTCACCAGATATTGAGAGAGAGAGAGAGAGAGAGAGAGAGAGAGAGAGAGAGAGAGAGAGAGAGAGAGAGAGAGAGAGAGAGAGAGAGGACAAACAGACAGAAGACAGACAGAGACAGAGAGAGATTTTATTTTTAAAAATATACTTTATTATCACCTGTTTTCATTTTTATGTCAGTTATATCTGAAACTTAGTCTTAATAGTATAATAATAATATTTTTAAAATATTGATTATAATGATGATACTGTACCTAATCTCCTAGCAACATTGGTGTAGAAACGGATTTTTTCATAATACTGTTCCATGATGTAACTTAAATTCCTAGCAAATCGAACGCGGCATCCTTTCGGTTTTCCACAATATCCCCCTGGTATGACGTCATTACGCCGGCATTTGCTCGATCCTGGACAGTCGTTGTCGTCTTTACATTTACACTTTCCGGAGCTTTTACAGAAGTAGGCGGAATAAGGGTTCTTGTCGTTACACACACATCTGCTGTAGGGCCGGTGGCGCTTTGCTCCGCAGTCCTATGATAAATATCAATATATAAATCAAATAGAGAATTGTATCTAATTCATGTTTTGAAACAACAGTGTGCTTGATTTCTCACATTTTTCAAGAGGGTTTCTAAAACTTAAGCATATTTTACAATACACACATACATATTTATATAACTGCTGTATGACAGGCACATTGCCCAAATTTGGGAACTATGGATTCTATGGTGACGATGTGTTGGCAGGTGATGTTTGGAATGATAACGGTAGTCCTCATCCAAACCCTATCCTGGACTCACCTTGTCTTTGCGCTCTATATAGACGTCATCCGTTTCATCGCCGTCCTCTGCCACCTGTAGCAATGAACAGAACTTGATGATGGATGTTGGCTAAATCTTATTTTCATAAATAATCAACCATTGGTAAACAAAAATCCCAGCGTACAAACATGTTGGTAGTTTTTGGTCAATAAGCGGATGCATTAACGGTCAATTGCTATTGAAGCTGCTATGTTCCAAAGTGTCACTGTAAGGTATGTTTTGATGCAGGTTTGATACCGATTTCAAATACAACTTCAATTCTGTTGCCACTAGTTACCACACAAGTGACAAAATTGGTAACCTTTTGAACGACCTTTGCTGTTGCAGTTTATTCAGAAGGCAATGTTAGCGACCAAACACTAATACTAAAACATTTTGCGAAAATGTCCGTTATTAATTTAATCACGTTTGAATAATTGTAATTGCTGCTCCCTTTTTTGAGAATTAATCAGACTGTGATAAGACCCCTGACCTGAATCATGACCCCAATGACCGCCAGTCCGCGGGGACTCCGCTTGGCCGTGACGGCGTCTCCATACCGGGCGTTGTAAAACACAAGGTGAGCCTGTAAAGGTAAGAAAAGTATCTGTACTGTTCCTTGTCTTAATCATTCTAATGTATAAACCATGGTTTTATTGTGGGGGTTTTCTTTTGTGTTTGTGGTACATATAACACATTTTCATTTACATAACTATTACATTATAAGACGCTTGGTCTTAGGGAGTAGTAATTTCCACTACATAACATGTAACCCTTTCGTATTTGGGCATTTGTGAAACAAATTGTAAGTTTAAAAAGGTTACTTCGTATGTTCCATTTTTAGCACAGGTTTTAACCATTTTAACAAGAGCTTGGACTTTGGGTAGTTGGTGTCAAACTGCAATGTGACGTAGGCATGTCTATTTCATTGTAGGCCACTCAGCCATTCCTCTTTGAAATCAACACTATTTGTCTGGCTTTTGAGCTAAGACTACTCAATCGGTGTATATTTCACCTGAAGCCAGCATCATTTTTAACTTGTTTTTACTCAAGAAATAGATAGTTACGTCCTATTGAAAGTCCAAGGCCTTGTTAAAATGGTTTTATTTTCTGCATATTTGAATTTGGGGCGTTTCCGCTCGAAACAGGAACTGGTTTTTTATATGAGATGAAAAACAATGTGTAAGAGCTCTAACTTTCCCAGTTTTGTAATAATGCGAGATCATTTGAATTTTTGATGCGTGTTGTTTCCGGAGGGGGTGAAAAGGCCCGGGCTTGATTTTCAAGCACATGTGTAACTTCGAGGTAAACGAAGTCTCACGCCTTGCTGGATGCACGTGTATGTTTTGCTAGAAAATTGTAAATGAAGCGTTGTTTAAAGAGATGTCAAAAGGATTTTTTCCAGAAGTTCGTTTTGAATTTTTAATCTGTATGTAAAGTTGTGCAATTTTGGTACGAATATGTAGTAAAATTTAATACTGTAGTGCAACCTATTAGCAAAACCATTATATATTTTAAGCATGTACGTGTACAAATAGAATTCGCCTACCGATACTAACGTCAATGATTTAATAATACAAATGGTTTGCACCTGTGAAATTGATCTTCAGTATCATCTAACTTACATTAATCATTGTTTTTTTTTCTATTTCTTAAAAAATAGTTATTCTTTTCAATTTTAATTTTAAATTCCGTGAGAATCGTGGATCTTTTATATTTCACATCGTTGATTTTTCTAATAACACTTTCTAATAATAAGTTAATCCAATAGACAAAATATTTAATTAGCCTGCATTCATGTGATCCACATCCATACAAATATACCGATTATAACTTTTTGTTTATAAACATTATATCGTATATTATAACTAAACGTACAAGACAATCAAGCCTTAATTGTACATTTGAATTTGATATGTGCATAAACACACTTTGACATAAAGTATGGAGCACACATTTATTCATTCTTATTCTCCATATGTAACACATTTTCCATTTCTAAACTCATTCTCTTATCTTTATGTGCATAAGCAGTTAATTGTCAATAGAAAGCTATTTACAAAGAGTGAAAACTCTCAATATTTGGACTATGTCATCCGAACATGATGAAAAAAACATTGATGATTTGTAGCTGAATCGATGTGCAATTATTACCAATAAAATGTATTATAGAATCACTGATGCACTAAGAGAATGGTAAAGGAGACAACATTACTCTTAGTAGGACAACAGTGGGAATACTAAATAAATCGGTCAATATTCCCCAGTCTGAACGCTTTCATAAATGAACGTATGATAATAAACGACAAATGGAAAAAGAGAATTCATTTCGCTTACTGTAGATTCCTAATTTTACGCGAGTACTTAATTCCGCGATTCAACAGTTGTATCAAAAAATCGTCAGAACAAAATATTGCAAACGCAAAAATGTTATCAAAGTTTCATTTAGTTTAAAATATTTCGGGAAAATAAAATAGATAATTTAAAATCAACCTAATGTGCTTCTCGCTATTTTTTACGGATATCAATTCCTTGCGTTAAATTAGGAAGTTCAACATAAAGTATTTAATGTAGCTTTGAGATATACATATATATGTATGTATATATATATATATATATATATATATATATATATATATATATATATATATATATATATATATATATATATATATATATATATATATATATATATATATATATATATATATATATATATATATATATTGCAGAATGATATTGATAATTGAGAAATATAAATAATTTAATAAAATTTAATTTGAAACTAATGTAATCAAAATGTCTATCAGAATGCTAGGGAAACACAGTGACCACGTCATTAAAGGCCGTCGTGTAAAACACACATATCATTGAGTTAGATTTTTTTCAAAATGTCATAACTAGTCTACGGTGTATATTATGGTTAAGGATCTTCGCATTTATGTCCATGTGTACTTTGATGCATACAAACCTCCATGGGGAATTTATTGCCGTCTACCAGGTGCTCTGACCCCTCTGGTAAACGTCTTCCAAGATGGATGTGAAACTCATTGAACGTAAACTTCTGACCAGGGAGACCCGGCACGTTGTACAAGCCTACAGCCTCGTTCTCGGTGTCGAAATGCGGCGAATGCCCTATTGACCAATTTTTTTTATGTTATCATAAAATGTTATTGTCCTTGTAAAGGTGAGAAAAAAGATTTCAAAGAAAAAGCTACCGCAAGGAACCTTAAATTGGATACAGATTTCCAGGAGAGCACATTATTTTCAATATTGCTGAAATAAGCTTAAAAATTAGTTTGACGTAATTGTTTTAAATACCATTGTTTCGAATACGTGCAGGAATTCGAAGACAAAGGTTTCTGAATCGGAGTGGGAATGCCTTTAGATCTGGTCTGTAGATGGAGCTAGTGGTCCCAATATTGACAGGTGATTGGGTGGATCTACCACAGAACCTCCAGTCATATGTGATCTGGTGCCAATGGGTGGGGCCTACAGAATACAGTGTGTAAAGGTATGAAGAAGAACTATGGAATCAAATTACAGATCTGTGTACTGTGTGTATTTTCTGTCTGCTTAGACTTTAAACTTTAGACTCTAAAACTTTGACACCGCAACAAGATACTTATCTCCATTGAATTTAAAATTTAATATCCATCCTCAGCATATACATTTTTTTTTTCGAATGAACGATAATGGAATTTATCAATAAAAAATCAAGAATAACGTAGTCATTGTAATATTTTTGGATAGAAAGATCTATCACGTTACAGAATTAATTTATAATAATATTGAAGTAATACCTAGAAATTTCTGTTCAAATGAAATGTTTTCAAAATCTTGTTTGGATCACGTGTCAGTTATATATCAATAACTTCGATCAGAACCACGTGTATCGTGTGTTTATTTTAGAATTTTCTCTGAATTATACAAAAAAACCGATGTTTTGTACTGTTAATAAACATTTGTGTTCCATGTTTTATACGCGATTTACTATAACAAATAATACGTTTAACAAATTGTTATTTTTGCCAAACCTCCATGTACCTTTAGTAAGATACGACTTTATAGGTCTAAATGTTTCACTGTGTATTATTGATTTTAAAGATAAACAAATTTTAAAATCTAAATAAGAATATTTGAGAGCTTTATGCAAAATTAACCAAAAAGCAGAAGGTAATGTTCTTGGGTAGACATGATATTTACCATCCACCCTGCGTCTTTGAACTTCTACCCTTACACCCCCCCCCCCCTACACACACACTTCAAGACCTACCGTGGCATGTCGCCTCCGTGTATCCAAAATGAGACGTTGAGGAGTTGCAGCCCGAGCAGCAGTTGTCGGCTATCTGTCTATCGTTGGAGTATAGGGAAGTAGCATGCGCTGGATCCAAGATGGCGACAAGAATGCCAAACGCTATCGCACTGCGCGCTACCACCATCTTCAGATCTTTGTAGAACTTACTGAAGATACCGCATTCACCGCGTGTGGACAGTCATTGACTGCTGTCCGGTGCTGACTGCTAGTGATGAATGCGGCCTGTACCTGTGTGTGCAAAGACCATGACGAATGTAACATTAATTATCGGTCCTTGAACCCCTAAGTTGGACATTTCTTAGAAGGCGCTGTATTTATACGTTCACGGTAACAGGCATTATAACAGCCCATTATCATTAACCAAAACTATATTTTGTGTATTAATTGACTAATAGCAAAATAACATAGGTATGCTCTGAAGTGAAAGCATTTTGCAACATAAAAGTGTATACACCTAATGTTGGTTGTTTAGTTCATAACACCTTAAAAATGAATATTGTATCTGACGAATTACATAGAGTTATTAGTTCCTACCGGGAAGGCGGGGGAGGGGGGTGTTGTCTTTATTGCGACCTGTCCCCATTTTGTTTTCCAGACCTTTTTTTCGTAATTATGGTTTGACAATCGCAATTTCTCGGGCCTTTCCGGTAGGCTCGGAAAAACACCTCGAATTATATTAACATTACCGGCACCCCTGCGAATGTGGTCGGAATGTTTTCTTTATCGTTGCTAAGTATAAATCCAGAGGTGCTCGAATGAAAATTCACGAGATTTCACCGAGATTTGTTCAGTTCCTGTGAAATTTCGAGCGGAAGTATAAGTGTTCGGATAATATTCTCAAAATACGTAAGTACTGGTCGTTTTTCATATTATATCCTACTTTGATTTATGTTAAACATGAAAACATATTAAGATATATGTCTTATTTCATCATCTAGTGGTTATGTAAACTAAACGATGCTATTAAAAACAGAGTTATCGTTCGGGTTCAACCACTCTATACGTGTTTGAAAATATAAACATTGGGTTGCTTAATAAAATCATAGCCATGTTTGATGCTTTTTGAAAAATAATGGGTGTCTGTTTTGAATTAAAACATATAGTATATCGAACCAATTTTAAGTAACAATCTGCATAAAATAGTATAGTTTGTTTCACTATTGATGCTATTACTATGTCAGGCGTGGATTGAAAATTAATCGTTAGGGGATCGCTACTAAGAATGTTAATTGTTGCAAGAGCAGAAAAAACTTATATATTTTCTATTGTCATATTTATTTCTCATTTATCAGTCAAATAATGGAGATAAAGTTTAAAGCAATATGAGCTGCAATTTTCATGTTGAAAATTTTTACGAAAATGTTATTTTATTCTAAAATGACAAAAATATCATGGTTTTTTAATTTCTGTTAGCCATATTTTGTGGAAAAGGCCGTTAAGAAGCCTTAACTGGAGCAAAATTTAAATTGTTGTTGTCCTGTACAAAATTAATCTGCTATATAGAAATCTTTCCTCTGACAAAGATTATTGATTTTTTCAAAACTTAATTATCAAGAAAAGTTAAAGTACATATAGACTTATCATACTAGCAGGGTTTTGCAGCAACATGAAATTCTAAAAAAATACAGCTCATATTGCTTTAAAATCAACAAACATATCTATTTCATTTTTGACTACAAGTACCTAGATTCTAGAAAATAGACTATAAACATTGGATTTTTCTGACTGTGCCATTTCCTCCAACACAGCGATTTTCACTTAACGACTTCCGTTACTTTTTGTTCACTGGTTTTTAAGTTATGAATTTTTGGCAATCGTTCGAAATTCTTCATCGGGTAAATAGCAAATAGTCTATTTATCCAAATGGAACCAAATGCTGATGAAGAAATAAGCTTTAAAAGATTCGTTTCGTTAAAAATCGGGATTGTCCTGTAAAAAATCTTTAACCAAATTTTCTTTCCTCATCTTTTAGCACGTTAAACGACCTTTTTTTCAAAATGCGCACGTGCGTGTATGTGTTTGTTTGCTTGTGTGTGTGTGGGGGGGGGGGGGGGGGGGGGTAGGGTACATGTATTTATTACGAAATACTTTCAGAATGCTTGTTGTTTGAAATGTTTTCTTTCAATGGTTTTGACATCTGCCGATCATTATTTTTGAGATTTTAGTTTTACATCTAGTATGTTTATCCAATTATTTAATGAAACAAAGTTGAACCAGTTTTAATGTTTATAGATGTAATATAAACATTATCATCGGATTTTAAATTTTGTAACATTGCTGATAAAGAATTTCGACAAACATAGAAGTGTATTCTGAAATAATGGTAAAATATCGATTTTTATTCAAGGGAGAGAAAGTGGGGGGGGGGGGGGGGGCAAAATGTACTCACCAATAAGAATATATTTACACTTTTCAGTGTCTTTGCCTGTGATAACACTATGTATCGATTTTGTACTACATAACCCACAACTTCAAATGACGTATAATTGGGGTCCAGCGGGGTTTGCTTATTTATATTTAAATATTAAATTGTACAATGGCTTAAAATTATACAAATATCAGTAATAAAGAATCATTCGGGCTTTATTGGATTTGATCATGCCCCGACCAAAACTATCACCTCATAATACTCAAAGACTGATTCCTTATTTCTTAATTAACCACTTGTTAATAGGAGAGAGTTTGCATGGGTTTTTTTTCGTATGTTAAGACTTTGCCCCTCCCCCAATACACACACCACACACACACACACACCTTCCAATTGCCCGTATTCTCTGACTTGCCAAATCGATTGGTAAATATTCTAACACAAGATTCTATGAAGAGTCTTTCTTAGTTTATGACTGTACGTATAGGCGTTCCGGGTCTGTCACTAAGAAATTTTGCCAATTTCATAATTGCCTATTAGGTTGCTTGATGCTACTATCGTGTATGTTTTGTCTGTTAAATAAACTCTACAGTCTTGGACTGTAATCACAGAGTGGCGCCAAAACAACCAATCTTTTTATTTGGAATAGTTTGAGCCCTTTGGAATAACTTTTAAAGAAGAGTAGTTGCCTTAAAATGGCGCCACTTTTATGTTTTAAGAACAGAGGAAAATGTTATATAGCGTCGAGATTTGCTCAGAAAGAAAGAAAAAGGGTAAAATTATATAGCATGTATTTAAAGGGTCATCGACAGTTATTTACCATGAAATATCAAAGATGTAATAATTGTTGTAATTTAGTAAAGAAGTATATTATTTTAGTAATAACATGATAAATTTCCATTTTTTCAATACATGTTATACACCCATACTAATATATGCATGTGTGTATATTTGTTACGCTAAAGTACACAGGAGTGGATCTGTAACAAACCTACAAACCCATTTTTGTGGACAATCAGTAATAAGTGACGGTGTATAAATACACACATTCTGTGGAGTTGTAAGTTTGCCCTAATTTTCTCATCTACTGCTGTAGATTTATAACCGTGTTCACATGCTGGTGTCACGTATAGATAAGCTAGATAAGACTTCTAAAGGTAGACCTTTGTAGAAATAATTCTCATTTAGAACTTAATTTACACAAAATGAGGACTGCCGTAATTGTGTGTGCTGTACTTGCCTTTGGTAAGCGCGCTTTCATCCTATAAAATATAAACTATTCTTATTAATTTTTGTGGACTTTGTTTTGTTTTGGGGTTTTTTTTTTATTACTTTTCCGCAAAGAAATTTAGACAAAAAGCATATCGATGTTTTTTATTTGTGGGTTTTTTTCAAATTTTTTATTCATATTTATTCTTTCACGTATAAACCAAATGATTTATTTTTATTGCATTGGCTGGAAACAGCGAGATCCGGGGATATCTCGTCTCCTTAATTATGTCCAACAAATCAGTGTCTAAGTCTATTTTCACCGGAGTTCTTAAGAATGACATACCTGGTAACTTTCCGGGGAACTATTTTACCCGACGATAAATATATTCATCAATACCATTAATGTTTTTAGCGTATGTACTGGCCGAGCGATGTAACACGGTAGATGAGTGCGCGGACACGATGTGTGGGGTCAACGCTTCACACATAGAATGTGACCACCATTACTGCACGTGCGTCGCTGACGCCATGAGTAAGTTATTGACCACCACCTTCCTTCCCCCTCCCTCACCAAAACAGGCATAGCTGCTACAAATCCTGAAGGTTTATTCCCAAGTAGCTAACATTTTGAAATTCGTATTCCCACTTAGCTAAATTTTACCTTATTAAGGTCAATATTTGAAAGACTATAATTCACCTGTAATTAATTTCCTCTGATCTTTGACACCCTTACTTGTGCGCCATTCCCACTTAGCTAAAATCATGCAGTCACCCATAGAAAATTCAGAATTTTAGGTAAGTGGGAAGACAGCATCCTGAGTGCACGTAGGATAAGAATTACTTTTAATCTATCGCGCCCATATTTTCTATCTTCAAAGCGTATGATATAATTAAGTTCCTTGAATGCAATGATATGTATGTATTAGATTTACCAGACATAAGAAGACTGGTGTTTTGTTCCAGCTTGTAGCGACAGAAGCGACTGCATGATGATGGGGAGATGCGCCAAGCGTGACGAGGAGTTCCACTGTATTGACGGGGCCTGCAAGTGTATGAAGATGCACTGAGGCGGCCACGTGGTGTTTGTGTAATAAAATATGAATAAAAACCAAATTCTAGATTTTTTATTTAATATTTAAGGCTTAGAAGTTGGAGAGTCGAACTGTTTGACGATGGCCGATATGGGCCGGACAAAAAGTAACCACGAGTGTGTTTGTTTTGCCGGCAATTCTTAGATGCCGGCAAATCTTAAATGTGGGCAAGTTTTATATTCAATATTTAATTAAAATACCAGAAGACATCGGGGTCATAAAGATCAAGTTATCTTAATTGGTTAAAAAACAGTATGAGGAGAAGTAAGGGGGGATTGCGCGCCGACATTGTTGAGGGTACTTCAAAACTACAGCATTGACTTTGAGCAAAAAAAACGACAGCATCATAACATCCAGACATGTCCTAACTTATTACAACCTACACTCTTAATGACGCATTTGCCAATGGTCATTTGCTTATATGTCATAAATAATTAAGAGTGTTTCGGCGGTATTGATAGCACATTTCATTTCAAATTTGTAATTCTAGGGCCCGTCTCGTCAGGATTTCACCTTATGAATAAATTTATCTCCTTGAACTTCATTTGATTTTAATTTGGATCCAATGATTAGAACACTTTTTGTGTTAACTGTATGTAATCACTGGAGGTGTTGTGAATAATTTTTTACATACATCTTCATGGTGTATGTTATTCCAGTATTTCATAGGTTGTTTCCTGAAACCTTTAACATAGGTCAAGTTAGTCACAAAAGCATAAGGCATACCTGTAACCTTTTCATTGTTTTTCTTCTTTTGTTTTTTGGGAAGATCCATTCTATTGCAGAAAGAGTTTCTTGCATAATAGGTTCAATAATTTCTGATTGCTTGCAACCTCTTTTTTCAAGATGAGTTTTGAAATCTTAAAAGTCCTTTGTAATACAGCTGGATCACTAGCATTTATCAGATGTCTGGTCTGTTATAGGCACTGCCATGTTTTTGTCAAACCCTTTTGTCAATTGAGTCAAATTTATTTCTATTACCTTTATATCCTCTGGTATTTTAAGTGAACAATAAGTAAAACTTGGCCACCTTTAAGATTTGCCGGCATCTAAGAGTTGCTGGCAAATCAAACACAACTCGTGGTTACTTTTTGTCCGGCCCATATCGGCCATCGTATTACGAGTTTGGTGTGGACGATGGCAACATTTACAATATGATTACATTAACATGATTTGAAGGGGAAAGGGGGAGGAGGATATGCCAGAAGTTAATCTGATCCGTTGTGGACCGCACAGTCTCATTTTTATGGTAGTAGCTCATATGTTTATAAGATTTAAAAGTTTTGGTTAACCCTCGAAAATAATTCCTTTTTTATAGTTACTTGATTACAATGTAAGACAATGTGACATTCTGATATTTCACTTTATCTACGATAAAAAAAATAATAAAAATATATTCTAAATTTAAATCAGCCACTATCATATATGTTCGTTATATTGCTATAAATTATGTAGTTCTGTCCTTGATTATTACACTGGCAGTTATTAAAAAGGAAAAATACATAGAATATAAAAATCAGTTAAGATGAATTACGGTTTAATTTATTTGAACACATTTGAGAGTCAAATTAGTTTACATGTATATCTCATTATGTTACATACATGCTCAAGTTATTAAGACATTAATATAATTCTGAATAGATTCACTCATGTTGTCCACATTTTCATAACGGTCGCAAGATAAATGCTGCAGTGAACCTACTATTTCCAAATCATCTTATTCTTATATCTTAGAATGTACATTAGTCCTACTTAAGCACTGTCTCAGACTTAAGTACCCTTTATGTTACGAGTCCCTTGTCATCATTGATGTTTCTTATATAAAAATTTTACAAAAAATTGTATAATGTCATTATTGTTGATGAAGGTCAGATGCAGTCTTTCTTGTTTAGTGTATAAATATTTTATTATACATACTCCGAAGGACTGGTCAGAAACAAAAAAACTTAACTTAACCTAGTATTTATATTGTATTATATGTAACACTGTGTTATATTCAGTGGATAAAACATGAGTGTGCCACAAATGAAAATAATCTGTCAAATATAGCATATTTAAAAAAATGTAATGTTTTATATAGGGTTGTTTGCAAAAAAAAATTCTAGTAATAGTGATAACTTTCAAATCAAAAATGATGCTATTTCATTATTTCACTTGGGAGAAAAGCTTTATTTCAAAAAGTAACAATTTTTTAAATTAATCCTATATTCACCAAGTAATATGTGTACACAATGTTTCTGAACTATGTCAGTCAAAGTATGCGGCATCATGAACTCTTATGTAATGGCGATAGATGGTATCTTATAATCCCCTGGGACTGAACAGGACTCTTATTCCGTTACAAAATAGTGAATTCTGTCAAACTGTTACCATGAAGTCGGTGGTCTTGGGAGCTCTCGCCATTTTTGCTGGTATGTCTATAATAATCTGCATATTTTGTTTGTTTAAGTAATGTAAATAATCTAAATTTTTAAAACTACAATGACTGACATGTATATGGGTATATATAGCTGTAAATTGTGGTGACTATATCTAACATCGACCTAAGTGTTCCTTGTCTTCAGTAACATCGACCTAAGTGTTCCTTGTCTTCAGTAAACAACCCTACAAATGTATGAATATTTATGTTAGCAGTCAGCTGAGGCAAATATATTTTGTTAGATTTTAATTTTGTTACATAAAAAATAATTTGTTAAATTGAGAACGTATACAGTTTGTTAAGAGGACTGATTGGTCAATTTGTAGTTTTCTATAGAAGGAAAACTTTGTATAAAAATATGGGAAATTTTAAAATCACCTTTATTTTTTTCTTCTTTTCAAAATTTTTTTTCATCATACACTGAGAGCCATTGTGTTTTTTAAAGCCTGTGGATATTTCATTAGTTTATTACGGGCCGCCGGAAGGCGGTCCGTTATTTGATATACATTAAAATATTGTTGCTGCGTTTCTGCGGGACAGTGCTTTTTCAATAGAATTAATATTATGCTTCTTTTTAAAAATTAAAAGTAAATTTTCATGTAGAAATATGTTTAATGTGTTTTAAAAAACATCACATATTTTTCGTTTTACTTGTAAATGAAAAATAGGTCATACCCGGTAGACTGTCGTGTTTGGTGCGTTTTTATCGAGACTAAAATCTATTCGGAAAATTTCGGAGTTCTTTATCTTTTCAAAACAATGCATCTGCATCGGTATGCGGGACATACTAAAGACCTGAAATACTATAGACCTGAATGTCATTAAATTTTATATAAATGATGCATTTGAATTTCTATGTTCCGTGTCAAATAAAATGACTTTGTGTGTCTATTTATTATATTTCCATGTGGTATGCTGTAGAAAAATATATATCATAAAAATGACATCCATATCAATTATTCACGCAAAAATATGCATGAGAGAACTGAAATTTTGAATTGACTGGAAAATTTGAACTAATCCATTTTTATTTTATCATGTGGTCCCTTTAAATCATATAAACTAATGCATTAAGTTTTCATTCAATACAATGCAACAAAAAAACCAAAATGGTTTGAAATACATTATCTCCAAGAGAAAAATGATGAGTTAAACTTTGTATTAGAGTAATATACAAATCAATGTGTTCTCCATTACTTCATATTAGGGCAATGATCATACAATTACCGTTAGAAATGCTTACAGTAACGAACGCGATTCTTTATGAGAGTAAAATGTTAAACTTTAAAACAAGTTGCTGAAAGTATATTAAAATTTACCATAAAAATTAGTACAACCAACTTTTATTTTCTTTTTTTGTGGTGTGTTTTTATGTAATCAACCAATGATTCATACAACAATTATATTTTTTGCGGCCCATTTGACGCTTGCGTTAATATATTTTCTTGTAATATATGAAATATGGTTCGCATATTGTCCGCATAATATCAACAATGTAATTTTTACATCCAAAATAGAGCAATAATTTTTAAAAAGAGTTTTTTTTTTTTTAAAGTTTATTGTTCTTACACAAAACCGAAATGTGTTTGTCATATTCACAATTCCCGCGAGGTACAATTATTTACGTTTTTCATCAAGGTAGTACTGAGTTGTTTATTTGTTATTGTTTAGTGCGCATTTTGGCGTAGGAACTATGATTCACAGTTTACTCCCAATATTTTTAGCGAATTCTAACGAGGGCCATCTCGTCTTAAATAGCGTGATACTACTCTGTTTTGGGGCTTCAAAGTTATTTAATTTGTAGAAACATTACTTTTGACATTACACGTATATTTTTTATTGTTTACATAACACAGAATTTGACCATGCGCCGTGACCTCAATTTGCAGTTAACTGTTCGATACACAGAAAAAAAAATATATCATTTTATTTGAAGTTCGCAATGATTGAAATTACAGCTCGTAAATCTAATATCAATCGCCAGTTGTAAGTTCCACATTTGATAACTTCCGGTGTAACGATCCGGAACCTTTGGTTTACAGCTATAGAGTCAAAGATGATGGTTACATGATTTACAACTAAAATGTCAATAATCATGTTCACACGATTTACATCTATAATGTCAACAATCATGTTCACATGATAAACAGCTATAGTGTCAATGATCATGTTCACATGATTTACAGCTATAGTGTCAACGATCATGTTCACATGATTTACAGCTATAGTGTCAACGATCATGTTCACATGATTTACAGCTATAGTGTCAACAATCATGTTCACATGATTTGCAGCTATAGTGGCAACAATCATGTTCACATGATTTACAGCTATAGTGTCAGCAATCATGTTTACATGATTAACAGCTATAGTGTCAACAATCATGTTCACATGATTTGCAGCTATAGTGTCAGCAATCATGTTCATGCTCACATGATTTACAGCTATAGTGTCAACATGGGAATTTTTCATGATTTGCGATGGTATATGATTTTTATCCATCTCTTTGTGTGTTTTTTATCCTCCCGACAAGGCTCCGGCATAGAAACAACTCGTTGTAAAAAAAATCATTTACCATCGCAAATCATGAGAGATCTTTTATCTATTTTACAGCCTGATGGCACATAATTCCATCCATTGCTTTTTTTTTTACTTTCGGTATGTTGCATATTTACAGCCAATGTGTTAAATTCTACAATTGGAGTGTTGTATATTTAGAGTCGGTGCTTTGCTTTTATTTCGGTATGTTTCATGTTGACAGCCAATGTCTTTTTTAAAAACAGTCGATATGTTAGATGTTAACATTCAGCTGTATTTCTGTTTTACAGTGTGTACGATTAATACTGTAGAGACGAGCGGGACTCCTTTATCTGTGGATGTTTACAGTCAACTGTATTTCTGTTTTACAAACAAATGTATTTCTGTTTTACAGTCAGCTGTATTTCTCTTTACAGTCAGTGTTAACGCTGAGTACTGTAAAGACGAGCGGGACTGCTCTATCACTATCTGTAGCTGTTTGCAGTCAGCTGTATTTCTGTTTTACAGTCAGCTGTATTTCTGTTTTACAGTCAGTGTATGTAGAGACAGGCAAGACTGCTTTATCACAATCTGTAGATGTTCACAGTCAACTTATTTCTGCTTTACATACAAATGTATTTCTGTTTTACAGTCAGCTGTATTTCACTTTTACAGTCAGTGTGTACGCTGAGTACTGTAGAGACTGCTCTATCACTATCTGTAGATGTTTACAGTCAACTTATTTCTGTTTTACAAACAAATGTATTTCTGTTTTACAGTCAGCTGTATTTCACTTTTACAGTCAGTGTATACGCTGAGTACTGTAGAGACTGCTTTATCACAATCTGTAGATGTTCACAGTCAACTTATTTCTGTTTTACAGACAAATGTATTTCTGTTTTACAGTCAGCTGTATTTCACTTTTACAGTCAGTGTATACGCTGAGTACTCTAGAGACTGCTTTATCACAATCTGTAGATGTTCACAGTCAACTTATTTCTGCTTTACAGACAAATGTATTTCTGTTTTACAGTCAGCTGTATTTCACTTTTACAGTCAGTGTGTACGCTGAGTGCTGTAGAGACGGACGGGACTGCTCTATCATAATCTCTAGATGTTCACAGTCAACTTATTTCTGTTTTAAAGACAAATGTATTTCTGTTTTACAGTTAGCTGTATTTCTGTTTTACAGTCAGTGTGTACGCCGAGTACTGTAGAGACGGACGGGACTGTTCTATCACTATCTGTCCCTCCAACTCGTCACACATTGCCTGTCACGGAGGAAGATGTACCTGTGATGCCTTCACGCGTACGTTTTACAACCTGAACTACTATTTTATTTAGTTTTCATTTGTTAAAGCCTCTTTTAGACATATTTTTTTAAAGGGGGGATATTAAGTAAGTTTGTGGATAATCATTAGCATTCATCTCCCCTTTAGGCATAATTTTTTTTTGCTATAAATAATCGTTAAGCTCAGAAAACATCCATAGATTTCTGATTTAAAGTTGGAATGTTATTTTATATATATATATATATATATATATATATATATATATATATATATATATATATATATATATATATATATATATATATATATATATATATATATATATAGTGCTTTTTTTTCAAGAAAATCAGGATAGTCAAAAATGACAAACCATCTAGTTCTCCATAAAATGGCAATTTTAGGATAATAATTTGATGTGGTTTTTCATGTACTTGAAGTTAATATGCTAGATGTATTAAGTGAGTATTTCAGTATGCTTTCCACTTTCCTACACGTAGCATGCTCTGACATCACGGACTGTTTGAACCTCGGGCGCTGCAGAGACCACGACCGTCACTACCACTGCCTGGACAGCGAGTGCACGTGCCTGAAAGATGAGGACATTCCACACTAAACCAATAAACCTTTAGAACACAATCAAAAAATGGGTGTCCTTTATTATTGAATACTCAGTAGTTATATAGCCTTGAATGTGTGTCAATTACTATTGAATTGTTATATATAGTCTTGAATGACTGGAGACAGAAGATCTAATTGTCTTTGGCTTTTCTGCAACGAAATTATATAGCTGTGACGTCCAATGCACTTGTCGACAAGAATTTATTTTTGCAAAGCCACGATGATTACAAATTCATGCTTAGAACAGAGCCTGTTTAATCCCTTTGCTTTCATGCATCTAAAACAGATGATTGGGTCGGAAAATAGTTTTAGAATCATCACAGATTGAAATAAAGATATTAATCTGTATACAAGTACATGTATTTTATTTGCTATCTTGTCCAGTTTTTTATTAAGTTCATAGACTCGAATTTCCCTATTTCTTAAATCAATGTATTGATGCCCTCATTTCTTCAGACCAGTGACTTAGTTTAAGAAGCGTGACCCACGTTTTTCTGACATGGTTTGATAATGTAAACTGGTTATAACCGGTATCATCGGCCAGGACTTATCTGAGTCACATAAAAAATGTATTGAAAAAGAAGATAAATGATCCTATTAAAATAAGAGTAAACCACTTATTTCATAGAAAGTCTTTACAAACGTACTAAGTGTTTGGTCGAAGATAAAAAGTTTTAAGTTCTTTTGAAAACAGAATGAAAATTTGAGGTACGACCATCATTTTTTTTTTCTTCTTTTGATGAAATAAAGACGACAATCACATGACACATTTTAACCAATGACGTTGCGTCATTCTAGTCCGAGATAAAATCAATGCAAAATGACGACTAAAGATAACGATTTTTGATCGAGGCGAGGCCAAAAAATGTTTAATTTGAAACAATTCATTTTAAATTTGTTTTTGAAAAATTGTGACTTTACGACAAACTACTAGTTTTAAAATAAAAGAGAGCTAGATCTTTGCGTGGTACTTTCATTTCAAAAAGGAAATTAGAAAATAATTGTAAAAAAAATGAATGTCATTGATATTTTATTCACAGAATAGGTGTATAATAGAATCCTCTTCAAGGAACAGTCATGATTACGTGTACCTTAAAGTACTATAATATTTTCAACAGGTTTTCTATGCTTTTAAGCATTGAAAATTATTTGAAACAGAGTTTTATCACCGGATATGTGAAAAAAAACCTTACATTCCTGTTGTTTCTCTTTATACTCTTTATAAGTTCAGATAGGTTTATTTGGAATCTTTATCCGATTCTTAGACACGTCGCTGGGATTCGCCGACCTCGCGACCTTTGATGTCATGATTCAACTTGTATAGCTTCTTATCATCCAAGTCCATATTTCATTTCATGTAAGAGACTCGCACAGAAAAGTCACAAATTATAAAATGAAGTCTTTACTTATCTGTGCCTTTGTCCTTTACGCAGGTAAGTTTTTTTTATGTAAACATATAAATCTCATGAAAGGTAAATGTTAAAATATATTAAAGGTTCCCTGGTGATATGAGCCACATTAACTGAACTGTTGCTGAATTAAAAAAAAAAGTCGTTACAATGTTGAATCTTAGTGTTCAACATAGGAAATCGAGTTGAAAAGGAAATTTTCATCAAAATTGACGTTTAACATATATTGATTTGCAATAACTGGTCTTAAGGAAGGAGTATTCTCGTTAAGAAACATACTTCTTATAATCAGAAATTCATGAAATTCTGACACGGCAAAACATATCATATAACCAAATGATTCTGTTTTATGAAATCTGACATCCGTGTTTTCGCATAAAGTTCAGGTCAAGGTCACTACCTTTTTCCTTAAAGGATGATAAATCTTTGCAGTTATAAAGACATATGTTTAAGATATGAAGATTCTTTTCTTCAGTGGAATGGTAGAATATCAGATTGTCTATCAGCTTATAATACTACTTAATTGGATAATTTATTTATATTGAAACTAAAATTGATATGGCTTAGCCCGCATTTCCTCTAATTTTCTTAAATTTTGAAGATATTTTGATTATTTGTTTATGCATCCAATATTAAAACATTTCTGATTTTTTCCTATTATGAAGACTTTATATGAAGATAAAAATTAACAGAAAAGCTAATATATTGACCATTTAATAAAAACTGATTTTAGTGATTTTTTCACACAATGTATAAAATGGGCTTATAAAAATGCCATTGATAGACAAATCTTATTTCAATAACAAATTCTGAAACCCAAGTATCATATCATTAGTTCACATTAGTTGAAAAAATCCAACATGAATGTTATTGTTTTAAAAATGGTAAAACAGACTCATTAATTTACAGCAATTCTGAATTACGAAATATCTTATATTTTCCTACGCCAATATTCCAAAAAATATAGTCCTTGTTAGATCCTAAACATTGATTACTATTTCTATGCCAATAATTTTTAATTTCCATTCATCTTGATTTAATGAACAATTTACTTTTATTAATCAAATTTACGTTTGACAAGTCTTAAACCAGAAAAAACTCCTTACTTCATAACTCTCCGTTTCTATATTCCGTTATTGGTGACATCATAATACATTGATTGTGCATCATTTTCTGATAGAGACGAAATAAATAAATAAATACAAATCAAAAAACATGTCCGTTAGTTTACTTCCACTGGTCACATTTATAATTACAGACACTCGACCCTAAAAACATTTCTTTTTATGGGTCAACAGTTTTGCGTTCTACTAGCATATGCGTGAAAGACTGCCATTTTGAAATTATCTACCATGATGTTTTTCTGTTCGAACTTCTAAAGATTGTTATAAAATATCAGTTTGCCACTAACTACTTAGAGATGCAACCACCAGGTCCGTATTTTTTAAAAGTTAATTGTTCTACCTACGTTATTTTTTTTCTACTAGAGTTCTACACTATTTTTGCATTAACAGTGAGCGTGATCGCCGAGCGTTGCCACCATGGTGACGACTGTGTGGTGACCGTCTGTTCCGGTAACTCCTCCCACATCGCCTGTCACAATGACAGATGTACCTGTGACGCCGTCATTGGTGAGTATCCGGGTAGTAAGATTGCACTCTCATTGATTAAGATGCAGATATCCGGGGCCATAATGCCAAGCTAATTTTTGAAGTCAATCCGGCTCCTTTATTTAGTCTCCTTTTTTCAGCCGCATTCTCTATGAGTGACATCAAGATTAAAAGTTAGCTCGTCTAGGCGTGATGGCCCGGAAGCTGCCATTCCCGAAATTTCTGTTTAAGCTAACATAGAATTCAGAAAACATATACATCAGGTTGATCTTAATAGACATGATAACAAAGAAGATGGGGGAATAAGATGGTGCAACTACCCATTTGGTTTAATCGTAAGATACAATTTCAAATTTAACATTTTTTCAATTAAATATACATTGTGTTTGATATGTTATAATACAAGTTTACAAAAAGGTAATTTCTACCTATATTCAGTTTGAAATATTTCAAAAAACGATAAGAAAAAAATAATGAATTCTTTAGTTTTGGTGGTATCGAACCCACAACCTAAAAACCCAAGTCTATAAAATTTGTCTGGTGCTCTAACCACTGAGCCATTTCATTCACAACAAAGAGCGTTGCTTAAATGCTATATGAGACATTGACCACGAATTTACGGACTCGTATTTTTTTTCTAAATCGTTCAAATGTTGGGCAACAAAATGACATATTTTAAGTATAGTGGGTCATCTCTCCACATTTTTGTTGATTAAAATTTGTTTAAATTCCATTTATAGATACTTTTCTTTTGACAAACAATGGTACAGCATACAGTACACCGAATTTATCTATTATTTTCAAGATCTACGTCTTGTCAGCGGTGATGATTTGTGGTTAGGTCCAAACACTGTTTCACTTTTAGTTTGCCAGAGTTACTGCATAGGAGAGTTGATTAAAATCAACTCCCAAAAATGTCACTATTTGGAGGTTTTGACACGCACAGTGACACTCCAGTTTAAATCAACCTATTACAAATATTTAAAATAGTTAAGGGTTACAAACCGATGTTACGTTAAAAATACACTGTTTCTAATAATTAAAAAAAATATCAGATTTAATGATATTTTAATTTGGCAGTATCTAATCATTCTTCATATAGGCATTTTACACGCTTTATTCACCCATCTTCTTTCTGCAAAAAATTCCTGCTAATCCCACCTTTTTGTTTGGTGCTATCCCTTTTCCAAGGTGGCTCTATACACCACGATTTTATGACGCAGTACGCAAAAAAACTAATCTGGAAGCATTTACTTTCGGCACTGGCTGATTTAAACTTAGACGAATTGTATGGGAACAGCTTTTTTTTCAAACGTTTAAGTTGAATAGATTTAATTTGATAATTGGAAAATTCATTATTCGATTACATTGTTTTTAAATTCAAAGATATGATATGTATATCGTTCATGTAGATATATACTTGTATTTCTCTCAGGCAGGGATACAAAAATCCTACAGATTAATTTTCTCCTGTATGTATTTGACTTTGTTTTGCGTTTAAGCGAATATATTTACTTATATAGGCCTATAATGAAATGTGTATGTATTTATCATCCCAAAACAAATCTTGGGAAAATTTCTTCAATTCAAAAATTGAAAAGTCCCAAAGGTGTTTTCGTCTGGGACTTTGGAAAGATAACTCCTGCCTGGGGAACTTTAATTTTTTTTTTTCATTTGTGTTTATTTTTAATGATTTTCATTCAATATTTTATGTCATATCTATCAAAATACATTTTCTAAGAACATTAAGCAGCTATTTCAGATGATTTGTCAACAAAATAAGAAGATATGAAAATTATATGATTCGGGAAAATACTCAAAAATTTGCAATAATAATATTTTTTAACGTAATGAAGTTTTATAATATGTTATGTGTCTGAAGGAAAAACCTATTATTTGACAAACAATTGTCTTTCAATTTGTTAATTGTTAACTTTTTACAAAAACACGAAACGGTAAACACTGAAAAATTCCTTTAAAATAAATATAGTATCACAGCCATCATTTTGATATTCGATAAGTAAATGTTTTGTGGTCTTCTATTGAAAATTGAAATAACTGTGGGTATATAGAGCCACCTTAACTTTGTAATGCCTATGTGAATCAAATAACACACTCTATATCGGGGTATTTTTCAGCCTGTTTATTCATCATACATGTATATCTGACTACTCTATTTCACCCCTTATGGGTATTGGGTTATTACCCTAATAGGTAATACAAACTGTATTGTAAAAATTATATTTTGTAATTATTTCAGCTTATATAGATATCACATATTATATAAATAGTGCCTGTTTGGGAGGGTAACAGTTGAAATTGACACCCCGAGAAAACCATTGTCAACCGACGCGAAGCGGAGGTTGACAATGGTTTTCGAGGGGTGTCAATTTCAACTGTTATCCTCCCAAACAGGCACTATTTATTTTGTTATACTGAATGTCTTTTTTAAAATTTTTAAGAAAATTTTACTGCTTTTATAAAGGAATAACGTGAATTCTACAGCGAACCGTACGCGCATAATTTTCGCGCATGTAACATTTTTTAATGTTACCCGTTGCCAAGTGCGTTGCTAACGCTGAGGGTAATAGTAAATATTATTAACTGCGTCTTAACCAATCAGATTTCAGTATTTAACATGAAAGTATAACAATGTAGTTTATAACTGATATTCTGATCTATTACAGCCTGTACAGATATCGGACACTGTATTATATTCTTGGTATTTCGATCCTATTAATCTGAAAATATATCAAGGATTGTATTTATAATTAATATCATGAAATTCTAACAGCCTATACAGATCTTACAGAACGTGTTGTGTTTGCAATCTTTTACATCCAATATAAACATTACAGATTGTATAATAATACTGAAATCGTGATAGTTTGTACCTGTCTTTATAAATACCACGTACTCTATTTTATTCTTGATATCGTAATCTGTTACATCTTTTACAGATATCACGAACTGTATTGTGTATCTGATTATCTTTGACAGTCTGTACTGATATCACGGAATAAATCGTATAACTGATATCACGGATTGTATCATATAACTGATGATCTTTTAACAGCCTGTAGACTCGGATATCACGGACTGTATTATATAGTGTAATCCTTTACAGCTTTTACAGATATCACGGACTGTATCGTATAACTGATAATTGTTTTACAGCATGACAATGTATACTCAGATATCACGGATTGTATCATATAACTGATGATCTTTTAACAGCCTGTACACTAAGATATCACGGACTGTATTATAAAGTGTAATCCTTTTACAGCTTGTACAGATATCACGGACTGTATCGTATAACTGATGATTGTTTTACAGCCTGACAATGTATACTCAGATATCACGGATTGTATATTCATATAAATGATGATCTTTTTACAGCTTGTACATATTTCACGGACTGTATTATACGTTGATGATCTTTTTACAGCCTGTACAGATACCACGGACTGTAGTGTGTAACTGATTATCTTTTACAGTGTGTATAAAGATATCACGGAATGTAACTGATGATCTGTTTACAGCCTGTACACTAAGATATCACAAAATCAATAATATAAATGATGATCTTTTTACAGCTTGTACAGATATCACTGACTGTATGACTGTTGGACGTTGTCATGACAGGGACCGCCATTATCATTGCCTGGACAGAATGTGTGTCTGTCTTAAGGACGAGGATATCCCTTAAAGGGTAAACGGCGACTCCAGATATCATGATATCCAGTAAACAGTAAATGGAGACTCTTGATATCATAGATATCATGTATGATTAATCTTTGTGCTTGACAAGCAATAAATTGTTTCTGTAAAATTAAATTTAAAAAAGTTAAACACAGCACAGAAAATATTTGGATGATGTCAATTATTAATACCTCATAATCAGTATATGTGTGTGTAATTAATGTTTGTGTTGGTTTACTTTCAGCTCTTATCAGGTGGAGATAATAATACGATCTAATAAAATATACTCCATAATCTTGGGTTTTATGAATATATACACGTTTGGTGTTATCTGTTTTGAGACTTGCTTGTGGGATCCTCGACATTTCTACAGATATACGTTTTGTCGTTGTTATTTCTTCTTAGATTCACTACCACAAACATCGGCATTGTCTGGCTGTGGTGAGCAAGCGCAAAAAAACCACATCCTTCTTCAAACAGAATTGATGTCATATGATGTCACGGAAATAAAGAAATGTTTAAGAACAGTCACGACACCAATTGAAACCCTTGTTATTGTCCGTCACTATGGTTTTCTGGTCTATCCTATTATAAAAAAAATGTAAACCTCATTGTGTTTGCACCATGTACAATTGAATGATTGGCCGACGGACTTATCGACCGATTGACTGATTTACTGATTGACCAATTCAATTCTTTATTCACCTAAGGCCAGTTTACTGAGTATACACAAATGAACTCAAAAACAGTCAAGGTCTACATGTACAATAGTAGTTATAATGATAAAAACGTTGAGTTTACAATACAACAGGTTGTATGTGTTTGTTTTTGACCAATTGACTGATTTAACGATTAACCGATTGACTGATTCTCCGATTGTCTGACTGGCCGATTGACTTATTGGCCGACCGACTGATTGAACGATTGTTTCATTGTCATTGAACGATTGGCTGATTGACCGATTGACTGATTTGATTGATCAATTAACTAATTTGCCGATAACTGATTGCTTGCTTGCTTGATTGATTGATGAATAGGATGATTTTATGAACGCCAAAATAAGGGACCGGAAAAAAGAATATACAATTAAGTCTAACGTCGACTCTTTACTAGTATATACCACTGAAATGAAATAAAAGATACTCCAGCGTTTGAGTTATCTATTTCATATCTGGTTATTTTACTAGAAAAAGACATAAATGGTAACCTTACAACAAAACAATGTTAAACACTAATTAATCATTTTATTGTCTGCCGGTTTTCCGTTTTCCCGATTACGACAAAGAACACTCGGGGGGTGTGACTGGTCAGCAGAGGATGCTCGCTTGTCCATTGTACTTGATCCTACTTCTAACTTCTGTAGAGGTCCTTTTTTGCTCAGCACCTCTTTTTCCTATTTTTCCCTTGGACTTACATATGTAAATATATAGTTTTGCTCACATACATCATGTATCATTTTATGATTTTTAGTTAAATAAACTGAACTGAGTGATGTCATCAACATACCTATAAAGATTGTACAAGAAAGATAATTCATGTAAACCTATTTATTTTTTTTTTTTTTTTTTTTTATTATCAACATTATTCACAAGAGTAAACAAATATACAAAAACTTCAAAAATTTCAATTATAAGCGTACAGACATCTTGTATAATTCCTTAATTTTTCATATTAATGCTACAAATAATGTACAATTTTTCATTGAGAAGACATTTAAAAGTATCTAACTATTTGTCTTAAAACATGTATATTAATGCATGTTTATATATATAAATATTTATACATAGAAATAATGTTTTTAATTTTGGTATATAATTGTTTATGTAATATGTATTTAGAGATACATGTACGTCGATAATCTATAGATATGCATAACTATGACTCACAATACTTGCGTCTAATATACATGTGCACACACAAAAAAAATTGTGTACACAAATATGAAAAAACTGGTACATAGTAAGCTATCATAGTAAAAGGTAGAAATATATTAAGTAAATGTACATGTTATACCCTGGCTAACCCGGAGGACAAACACTTCTACAGACAGTCCATCACATGGTCCCCGGGTGTAGCATATATACACATAGGCAGACCCTAAGTGTCTAGGGTATACAATAGTAATCACAATATATTTATTAATGATTTAAGTTTTGATGAATATTTCGATGATTTTAAGTACATTGTAATGTAATTCATATCTCTAATTAAGTAATTCTTTACATATTCGTTTAGACTTTTAGAGGTTTCATTTTTTTCTTCAAATCTACATAACATCTTAAATTTGTAAATTCTATAAGCAACATAAGATATAATATTATTCAAAAATTGTACCTTGAGGTTATTTTCATAATAGAAGCCTATTATTACATGTTTCCACATAATATCTAAATGCAAAGTCGTACACAGTTTTGACCATATTTCTTTGACATTGTCACATTCAAAAACAAGATGTTCAACGTTCTCTGTTGTGTCTTGACAATAATCACAACATCTGCTTGGTCTTAACTTACATTGATGTAAAAATAAATTGCAACTTAATATATTATTCAATAATTTGTAATTAAATTCACTTATGTTCTTATCATATATGTTTTTAATTTTATTAATGTATATACTTTTCCAGTTTTCCTTTTGAACGTTAAACATGTTCTTATAATAAGATTTATAAATGGGTTTTTGGAACTTAGTAGTCAACAAATTTTCATAAAAGAATTTACATTTTTTGTCTGTTATTGTATGCCATCCTAAATGAAATGTATAACTTTTCTCAACATTACTTTTTGTGTATTGACTACATGTCATATCAAAATTCACACATTGTTGTCTTATTACGTTTCGTAAAATATTATATTCACATAGCCAATTACATTTTTTCAACAAAATATCAGATAATTCATTTAGTGTTTTCATTTTGCCATCTTTCTTGAAAAGATCTTTTACATATAATATACCACTTTTTATCCATCGTAAAAAACACAACGTTTTGCCTTTATATTTAAATAGTTCGTTGTTCCATAGGGGTTGTTGTACAAATGTTACGTTTGACATGTTAAGAATGTTATTTTGTTTTTTACAACTATTAAAACAACAAAATATTTCTTGATAAAATTTAGGAATATGATTAATAACTGTAAAATCGTCCATATTTCTCTCAGTCGTTGATAATATGTAGTTCAAATTAAGGTTGACCCTTTTCAAATAAGCATTAATGACATCATTAATTAAACAAGACTCTGATAATCTATTAACCCAAGATGCTTTCAGTGCTTTTAACTTGAGTTCTATGTCTATTACACCGATCCCGCCGTCTTCTATTTTTCCTATTAATGTATTTCGTTTAATTCTGTCATGTTTGTTCCAAATAAAATTGAAAATGGCTCTATTGACTTTCTTAATAAAATCATTTTCGGGAAGTGGGAGAATAGATGCAATGTAAATTAATTTTGACACAGCTAAATTATTAACAACACATGATTTGCCAAATATAGTTAGTTTTCTCTTTTTCCATGACTCAAACAGTTTTTCCATGTCGTTATAAGTTTTCATCCAATTTAACTCGTTACATTTATTTTTATCATGACCGATGTGAATTCCTAAGCATCGCACTGCACTGTTTGTTACTTTTACTCCTTCTATAATTTCATGTTTATCTTTTAGATTGCCCATGAGTATACATTGGGATTTATTCAAATTAATTTTTGATCCTGCATGGCAGCAAAATAGTTCAACAGTCTGTAATGCCTTTTTTAGAGATGAGGTGTTTTTTAAAGTAAGAGTTATATCGTCTGCATATTGCAAATATTTAATCTCTTTATGCGTATCGTTAAATTGAAAACCATTTATTGTATTATTGTTTTTTAATTTTAAAGCTAAAATTTCTGCTATAAAAATGTAAAGCATTGCTGAAATTGGACATCCCTGTCTTATTCCTCTTGACATTTTACATGACTTGGATATCCATCCATTATTTTTTACTTTAAAGACTGGATTTGTATACAAAATCTTAACCCAGTTTATGAAATTATCCCCAAAGTTAATTTTTTTTAAGACATTAAAGAGAAAATTCCACTCAACAGAGTCGAAAGCTTTTTCAAAGTCTAGAAATAATAAAATCCCATCATTATTATTTTCTGTACAATATTCATATATGTCCAATATTAATCTCGCATTAACGCCAATATAACGACCCTTAATGTAAGCCGATTGCTCGTTTCCGATTAATTTATTAATAACCTTTTGTAATCGTCTAGCAAATATGAATGCTATAATTTTGTAATCAGTATTAGTTAAACTTAAAGGTCTATAGTTTTTTAGACTTTTTCTGTCGCCACTTTTAAATAGAACTGTGATTAGTGCTAATCGTTGAGTATAACTTAGCTCTTTTTTTTCATATACGCTTATGAGTAAATCAAAAAATATTGGTGAAATATATTCCCAAAAACATTTATAAAATTCACAGGGCAGTCCGTCTAAACCAGGGGATTTGTTGTTTTTCATATTAAACACCGCTTCTTTGCACTCGTCTAAAGTTGGTAAAGCATCACATATTAGCTTATCTTGTTCATTAAGGGTTGGACATTTAATGTCATTAATATAATTAGAGATTTTATTGCAATCGATAGATTTCGTCGTGTACAGATTTTCGTAAAAATTACATATTTCTTTAATAATTTCTGAGTTTGTATTGATTATTTTGTTATTTACATCTTTTAATTCTTTAATGGTATTGTTAGTTTGATTTTTCTTTTCTAGTCCTAGGAAATAGCTTGTATTTTTTTCACCTTCATTTATCCATCTCTCTTTTGATCTTATTTGCGCGCCTTTTGCAATTTCGTTTTGTAGTTTATCAAGTTCTGATTCAAGATCACGTTTTTCTTTCATATTAATCTTTTCACTTGGTAGAGTTTCTATTTCATCGATTTTCTTTTCTAAATTTTGTATTTTTGATTTTATATTGTTTGATGACTTTTTTGCGAAGTTCATTGAGAAGTCGCGTACTTTGAGTTTAAAAGTTTCCCATTTAGAAAAAGCATCTAGTGAATTGTCTAGATCTTTAAAAATATTTTTTATTCCTTCTCTATACTCATCGTTATCAAGATGTGATGTATTTAGTTTCCAGTACCCTGGGCCTCTTTTTAATTTATCAATTTTTACAATTATTTTCAAAAAACGGTGATCGCTCATTCTATTTCCTTTACTATGAGTACCTGGAATGCGTTTAACTTGAATTTTTTCAACTAGTTCAGAGGCTAATTTACTTGTAAATATGAAATCAATTCTGCTTTTTGGGTTGTTTTCCGAATCACACCAAGTATATCCCTCTGTATTAGAATTTTTTAGTTTCCAAATATCTACAAGATCTAAATAATTTATAATTTCTGCTAACTTTTTGTGCGATTTATCATTTTTTCTTTCAAAGGAACAATTAAAATCTCCACATAAATATTTATCGCTTTCTTGTAAAGAATGTAGTGTAATAAATCTTTTCATCCTTTCGAAAAAAGCCGTACGTTTTGAATCATCATTTGGTGCATATATATTTACAAACGTGAAGTTTTTATCATCTATTTTTACGTTTACTAAAAGTTTTCTACCATCTTCCGAACGGTGGGTATTTTGAATAACCAAGTTTAGTTCTTTACGAAAAAGAATAGTGACCCCTCTGCTAAACTGAGAGTTTGAAAAAGCATGCACAGATGTTCCATCCCAATAAAAATTATATTTGTTTTCAAATTTTTGAATAAAATGAGTTTCTTGAAGAAAAGCTATATCTACTTTTTTTTCTTTTAACCATGTGTAAATCTTATATCTTTTTTCACTAGAATTTAATCCTCTTACATTGACTGACAGTATATTTAATTCATTCATTTCTCAAAGGTTTTGTATTACTTTGTGTTATATGTGTTTATATATAAATACCATAATTCAAAATATTAAAAAGAAAAAAAATACAAATAGTAATAATAATCGATACATTGACATGTTTTTTTAGTTCATTCGTTTTTCAACTATTTGTTCTTATGTAAACTACAGTACATATAACAATAATTTTCATATATAGTTTTAAATACAGATTAACTGACCTAGGTCTCACCCTCCGATTCCGAACTCTCGGAGTCGGGATTGCAGCTAGATGCATCACTGTCTGATGCCGCACGCAATGTTTTCAACATGTCAACGATGTTTTGTTGCTTTGCTTGTTCGCGGTTTTGTTTTTGTGCTTTTGGTGCGTTATCACTTAATTTTCTCTTGCGAACTTTTTTCGCCACTTTTTTAATGATCGTTCCCAAGGTGTTCTTACCAGGCCATTTATCTTGTTTTGTGTTGATGGTCCCTGTCCTATCCAGACCGGAGCCCCATTCGTCGTTGTAGGTTGTTTCCACGAACGTGGTAGATTGTTTAGCTGATCGTATTTTTTCTTGAAACAGTTTTACTTGCACGCTTTTATTTTCAATAATTTCTTCCATCACTGCCTCCTTAGTGGCGTTCCATTGTTCGTTCGTTTTAATTTTTTTCCCGAGTCGCATAGCTGAGAGAGCGTCTTCCGCAGCTGTTATTTTACTCGCAGCATCTAAATCACCACAACGAATCGCTTTGGTGTATTGAAACGCATGTTCGGCGGATTTATGTTTGACGCCGTAGATATCCAATTCGCACGGGTAGAAATTAACCTATTTATTTAAATATTCGTTGAACAATAAATTATTGATAACATTGTTAATATTGGATTTATACGAAACGTTATCAAAAACATCAGCTTATTTCAATTATTAATGAAAGATTTTGCAATTCTTGTTTTAAAGAAAAAATCAAATCTGAATTCACATAATATTTTCCTTTTTTTGGATTAAGTTTACAAATCTCTACGAACTTCTTTATTATCTCCCTTTTATTATCCATGTAAAGTAAGTTACAATAAGTAAATTACCGTTATTGGTTGTTAGTGAATAAACAGTCTATTTTTCATGTATGGTAGTTATTGCAATTTGTTTGAAAATATGACGTCTATTCCTGTGCAGCCGGCTAAATTTTCGATTCATCGAAATAAATTTCCTCGCTTGACTAAATGATATTGTAATTGGTGGCATACCTCTGCCCCTTGTGTGCAAGTTAATTTTCTATTAATTATGTCGACATGCAAGATAAAGATGTTGACATGGAAGATAGTTATGTCAACATGCAACATAACTATGTTGACATGCAAGAAAACTGCAATCAAATAAGAGTTATAAAAAATCTCAAATATCGCTGACACGTGACATCAGTTGCATGACAACACATGTATCTCGCATGTAAACATAACTAAGTTGCATGTCAACATATTTATCTCGCATGTCAACACAAGTTAGTTGCATGTTGACATAAATAAGTTGCATGTTGACATAAATAAGTTGCATGTCAGCATATTTATCTTGCATGTTAACATAAATTAGTTGCATAATTCTTATCTGATTGCAATTTTTTTGCATGTCAACATAGTTATGTTGCATGTTGACATAATCGTCTTGCATGTCAACAAATTTATTTTGCATGTAGAAATATCTGATAGAAAAATAACTTGCACACAAGGGGCAGAGATATGCCGCCATAGTATTGTTTGATAATGTGTTTGAAAGCAGTTTTCAAGTACACGCATCCGTGGATCATGGGAGACGGGGATCAGGGCCCTGGAAAATTCAAACTTCTTTTTGATTTTATAATTGGTAGAAATTAGAAACAAAAAACTTGGACCGCCTCCCCATCCCCCCCTATACCCGGCAAACAAAATGTTCCATCTCAGCCTATTCCCTCTTGCCAAAAGAAATTTGTGGATCCTAGCATGACAATTGACATGAACACACGGTCGGATATTTTAAGGAAAAGGAAGAAAAATGCCAGTAGATGTACATTTATATAGATGAGAGAGAGAGAGAGAGAGAGAGAGAGAGAGAGAACTGAAAACTCTGGGTACATCTATCATCCTTAATATTTTGTAAACTTACACGCTTCAAAGAGTTAATGGGATTTTAAGGTACATGCTAATCTCTTTTATCATTGTTGATATTCCCTTTTGATTGAACCTCGTTCAAATCCAATGGCGGTATTCGAAAGTGAGTCCCCCCCCCCCCAATCAAAGTTGGTTTTCAGCATAAGAATTTATATGGTATTTTATTTTATATATAGCATTAACTCAAATAATCTACAGCATGTGCATTAGTAGCTTTACTGTTAATTGATCTTTTTACTACCTATTTTATTCAATCATTCATTGTTTTATAAATCAGCATTATAAAATAATCAGTTTGAAATTTGATATACAACCTTTGTATTAAAATCCTAGATATTGCTTGAAAAAAAATCGTTACCCAAGAGATAAAATATGACAATCCAATTTCAACAACAGATGAATATGACTTTCAGATTTGAAAGTTAAACCTTAATATTGGTGCGTCTTTCACTGAAATGTTTTAATATCTCGGAATAATCTGCGACTCAACACAAAGAGACATATGTAAAAATACATATTATAATGCGGTTTTTTGGTTTTGATAGAGAGATTATATATATATATATATATATATATATATATATATATATATATATATATATATATATATATATATATATATATATATATATATATGTATATATATATATATATATATATATATATATATATCCGTCTGTCCTGTTTAAAAAGTATTTATGATAATTGATTACAATTTGTCATTACATATAACAGTTATCATTCATTAAACATGGACTTCTATATCATCTTTACTGTATGCGTTGTCATCGGTCCATTAGCACGAGCAGCTTGATGTACAAGGTGCGTAATTTTTTTTTCAATTTTTCATATTAAAAATATTATGAGTTTAGCAATTGCTCATCTTTGCTAAAAGAAGTACGAAGACTAGAGTGAAATACAACTAGCTAGTTTATTCGTAAACGTATTCTTGAACATAATTGAGAATTATATAACTATCAAACTAAATTCTGATCTCTTACAATTTCAATCAAAAATGTGCCTTTAATATTGTTTGGTCGACCAGTAATACAAAATTGTATATAAATATCATTTGAAGAATCGATAAAAAAAAAGTTTCTTGGTAAGAAACAAAGATACATGTTAATATTTGTCAGCTTGATTTTATATTGTTTCAAAAAAAAACTTTATTCATTTTTCATTTGCAATGTTTGTGATTTCTTAACTTACTGCAAATTAAAAATGAATTGCACCTATTGTCAAAAGATATTGAACTCTTTTGGTACAAAGACAAACCTAGCTGACATTTATTAACACGTGTTTTTGTTTCCTATCCATAATTTTTTTTATCGATCCTTCGAATAATATTTGTTAAACTATTAGAGATCTAGCTGATAGATGTTTAAATTTGATACTTAAATATCATTGGATCTCCTCAGAAGAGTCAAAGTCTGTCCGCCTTGCTTGAAAAAAACTAGTAGAATTATTTTATGGTGGTTAATGTAATATTGTTTCATACAAAATGGACATATACATCATCGTTGCCATATGCATTGTCATAGATTTAAAAGCACAAGCAGCTGTATGCTTTGAGTAAGTAATATTTTTATACTTCAATTTGTATTATGTTTGGTTATTTTTCTGTATGAAAAATTAAGGTTGAAAACCTTACATTAAACAAGAGTAATTAATTAATGTATTTAGACAAAAGCATCAATGATTATACAACTGTATCAATCTGCCGTCTAATTTTTTTTTTAATTAGTTTGCTTAATTTTACTCGTTAGAGACCCTATAATTGATAAGTATGTAGATCATTTGCAATTTTATTTAAACATGCTGAAATATACATTTCAAATCTAAAACAATTATTACAAATATTAGAAAAAAAATGTCAGAAATAAAAATTAATATAACGTTAAAACCTAATTAAATATAATTCAAACTCTTTAACCCGTGGGTCCCAATTATATATGACACATTTTTACTCTTTGACCGATTTTTAACCCATTTTCTATCTTGAAATTCATCTTGAAATTCATTTAGTTTACTTTTTATTCCGTTAAATTGATACCAATATAAATAATTTGAAATGTTCAGATGTGGCTAGATTTATCTTTATATGTCTTGCAGAAATGGTATAATTGTTTGCTGTTCTGGGTACAGATTAAACAATATGTCTGGACATTGTGACAGTATGAATAGATATTACATTTTAATACTACATTCATTTTGAATTAAAATGATTCGAATCAAAGCATAATTATATTTTCAAAAAAATATTGTTTTATCTTTTAGGTTGTTGAATGAATATGTAACAGAGTTTACTAATGAAACTCACCATCATAGTCGGAATCAATAAATTAAATTACAGAATGTCCACCTGGATACACGGGGATTGACTGTGCTTACAGATGTCACTATCCATAGTATGGAGAGGACTGCTCCATGACGTGTGAATGTTCTGCTGATCTGTGTGACTTTGTGTCTGGGTGTAAGGTTACAAGTACAACAGGTTAATATTCTGGAATTTCCTTTTCTTAACATTCCTATCTGTTTTCCTTTCTTAGCCTGTTTGATTAAGATTTTTAAGTCTATGAACTGTGTATTTTCTAATAAAAACCTACATTTTCTATCACATTCATTTGCATGGTAATTGAATTTTACAAAAGAATAATAGTTAATGTATCATTTAATTACCGAATTCTTTAAAATGTGATTACAGGACAACAGTTTATTGCAGATTAAATATTTTGTATACTAGTAATTCACAACGTATGCACAAATAAGATGACTGATTGACAATGAATGTCACTATTCTAATTTTATTAATACAGAGTCGTGGGGTTTTCTCCAGCTTTTACTGAAAAGCTTGGCAAATAAGATACATTTTTGTATTTTTGTAGTCACTTCTTCAGAACATCAGACAACAAACAGCACTGACGTTATTTTTTCATGTGGTGCGTTTACGAAAATTTTAGTATAATAGCAATCTTATTCATCAATTATCGTTTGGTGACATGCTTAATTCCCTCGTTAAAAAACTCGGGTAGTACGTTACTGCCACTTTGGTGCATTATCACGTGACAACTATACATAGCTTATACATATAGTTATTTATCCGGCTCTCGTAAAACCTTCCCAACTTTTATAACGTTTGCACAGAAAACGGTATGTTGCATCAAAACAACACAATACATGAATATGTTTACAATGCTTTCCGATCAAATTCACATGACATTCAACTTCCAACCATGACGTCATCAATGTGCAAATCTACGTAATACAAACAAATTTTTGAAAAAAATTGTCTTCAGTATTTTTTATTTGTTTTTGGTCTACGTTTCGTTGCTTAGATATTTGAATATGTACATAATAACTAAGATTTGTGACTTCACGGAATTACATGTAACTCAGATTCCATATACTTCCTTAACACCCCCCGCGCAAGGGGTCAGCAAACACCATTTTGAGACCTAGGGGGTCATCTTGCAGCATTCATGATACCAGAAACTTTTATTTCTATTCTATTAACAGACAAGACTTTTCAAATGGTCGTTTCTGCTATGGAGAGACAAACAATATAATTTAGACGGCTGTTCCGTATAACCCCAAAGATTTTGTTATCATGCGCATCAATTACAGGCAAACTATCAGACTGATATGAAGTGCCTTTTTTTTTTTTTGGATGTAAAATACACTTCACTTATTTATGAAATATCTGAATCGAATTACCCATAAATTTTAAAGGTAATTCAATACGATGTGCAAATGTTCTAGGGGATTTGGAACAGCCACACTAAGTTCCCTGAAGAAAAAAACAGTTGTTTAGGCCGGAACAAAGACTTGAAATTGACATGGTTTGAAAACGTTAGCCTCTCTGCTCGTCAGAGATTTACGGAGACAGCCGAGCGTTTGGTTGAATGAGACTATATCAAACATTGGCGTAGGAATACATGAGACTACAAAAATATCGAAATTGTTCGCATTATATAAGATCAGAGTATTTTCAAAGTGTTTATATATATATTTTCTTGAAAAACAATGCTTCAGCTTACATTACATCGAATTTTTCTATTATTTTCAAGAACTAAGTCTTGTCAGCGGTGATGATTTGTGATTAGGACCAAACACTGTTTCACTTTCGATTTGCCAGAGTAATTGCATAGGTGAGTTGATTAAAACCAACTCCCAAAAATGACAATATTAATATATTCGAGCTTTGTTTACCCAAAAAAAAATTATGAACTCTGTATCTTGATTATAACTTGATATTTGACTCAAAATTTGACATAGCATTTAAAACTTCTATATTTATCAGTAAAAACAATAAAAATGGGAAAATAGAATTTGAAAATTTTAAGTCAAATCGTGTCCAAGTCCCTTTAAATATTAAAACAATCTAAAACTGTTGTAAAAAAGTTTTATAATGATTAATTAAAGCACAAAGTTTTGTTAAAAATTGAAACGCTTTGAAGAAATAGTAAGGGTATACTAGTATGTATACGTTTTTGTAAATATGTTTTTCTTCCGAAATTGGATTTCTGAAATTAAGGACGGAGTGGGTCAGATGAATTTGATCGTTTTTGAACTGGTAGGGTTTTAATTATAAAATATTTTAAAATATATGTATTTAGACTGTATTGACGATAATTTTACAAAATTAAGTAGCTGCTTCTTGGTATACAGTGCATGTTCACAAGTGATTGAAAAGCTGTATTATAATAGCTTTCCGGAAAATTGTTATCAACCAACTTCACTAAGTGAGTATGTATTGAACCGACATTCATAACGTCATATCCCGTAATACCGGTAATTGCTGAAATAAAAAAGAAATTGCCAATTTTCACCTGAATGATAGGCTTTTTTCCCTGTATGTTGCTGACAATGCAAAATGAAACATTTTTAAAAAATATTTCATATACATTTAAATTTCACAACAGTTAACCTTCTCTTTGGAATTTTTATTTTCTCTTTTAAAGGGGGGGGGGTCGCTTCTCATTCTCATATTAATCAAAATCTCAAAACAATATCTTTAATATATTTTGGTTTTCTTCTTGATAACTTTGCTACTCAGTTACATGCATCTAATTGACTAACTGTAATTTTTTGCCATGGGGGGATTCTTGTCCCAACTTTGTGGTAGCGATGAGGATGCTTTTGGAGATATTTTCTTTATTCAGCCGACTCTATACTTTAACAATTAGTTGCATGTAATCTAATAAAAATGCGTGTATATCCAATATACATGAAGCCGATCGAGTTCTTCACTCGCATCTTTAATACATTCTCTTGATAAAATTTACACCAAGCTCATAATTTATTTTTTTTTCTCGAAAATTCATACTTTCAAAGGAAGATTGTTATCCAGTCATAATAAGATAGTAGGCCTACATAGTATTTTCTTTTCTTTATTCCGTCCGCATTCCGGCGATTACGGCATGCCTTTACATGCACCTAGCCTTTTCTTTGACGTCACTGGTTTCATATATGGTCAGGCCAATATCAAAAATATTTATGTTTCCCCTAACGCGACCGACCCAATTAAATCCCGCCGACTGAATTGTTTTTTTAACCCAGTGAATAGATTTTTTTTTTTTTTAAAAACCTAATTTATCCCGAATTCCTTTTTTAGGAGACCCACAACTTTTTCGTTTTACAATCATTTTGTTAACCTTGATGATCAACATAAGCGAAATACTCGCTTTATGATTAAACGTACGCTCGACTAGGACCCCAGGTCACCTGCTTATCCACAACTACCAAATCTGTGCACTCCGCTACAAGATGTAGTGCATTACAACCGCAAAGTGAAAGTAGAATAACTTTCACTACTTAGCCTTTAGAAATGATATACAACAGGCAGAAATGTATTTTTATTAAAGAATACCCCTCTAAGTATTGGAAGTACACCATAGAGGATAAAAAATTCAACGTTGACTGTTATTTGAAAGATATTTGATATACGTTATATAGACATAAGGTGACCTGTGGTCCCCCTAAGGAAATATAAGTTAAATGTAACACAAAATCCTCCTCATTAAAATATCAAAGTAATTTACCTTCTTACTCTGTATACGTAGGTGTAGCATGTAGAAAGAAGTAGTTTTGCCCCCCCCCCCCCAGCCACCCATCCAAAGACTTCTTATTGATACTTTAATATAATGGTAAAATGATTTGATAATGAATTACATTAGATGACATCTGGTTTCCGTAATGGGTGCATGCCAAAACAGTTTTGTAAAAAAAAAATATCTGATATTTTCGAGCCCGTTAGTGATGAGAACTGTGTGATATTTTTTTTTCCATACAGAGCTGTTTTCGGCATACATCGTACTAAAAACACTGCTATTGAATTTCATTGTTGATTTACCCGAGACAGTCTGATTTTGAAGGATATTAGTACTGTAAGCACAAGTAACGGTCTTATCTTAAGAAGCTCACTAATATCGGACTGTACATGTAAAAAAAATTTAAGACTGCTGGAACAAAGGAATGACATCAAATTTGTGTTCTAACTAAAGATACATCATATACAACAAAGGCAACCTTATAAACTTAATGTTCTTGCTAACATCTGGTCTCTTTATTGTCAATACGGAGTAGGTGTTCCGCTGTCCACAGGTGTTGCATGAGGGTTTGAGTTCACCCACCCCCCCCCCCCCCCACCCCGCTCCACCGACCACTTCCCTGGACTGGATTTTCACTCATCAAATTAAAAAAAAATATTTAAATTGCTAAGATAAACATAGTAAATACGGACCTTTTGTGAATTGCATCTAAGAAATATATGAAGACGAGCAAATCGTCACCCCTTTACCCCCCCCCCCCCCTTAACTTCCTTTGACGACAAAAAATAACCTTGGAATAAATGTGATCGAAATGTGTACCGTTTTTGCTTATTTATAGAATCAAAGTCTGAACTTTTGTGTTCAGTAGATTAGAGTATAATTTTTCACACACCACATTTTAACCTGTTGTTTCCTTATAAGTTATGCAAACTCTGGTCTCCCCAATGATGTACAATATATGGCGAACTCTGGTTTACGTATTTATTATCATCTTTACGTGACACATGTTCCCTCTAACAATTATGTTCCTCCTAATAAACAATATAAATATAGTGCATGATTTTCGTCTTGTAAAAAGACATAAGATAACCTCTGGTATCCGTATTGATTTTCAAAATATAACATTGATTTAGAAGCTAAGGTGACCTCTGGTCTCCTAATAGACATTGGTTTCTTTACAGTGGATGAATTCTGCATGGTAATTTACTTGGGGTAATCCCTGGTCTTCCCACTGTGGATGGTTTTGGTAAATCTTGACCTTGTATATTGATATTTTGTTAAAACTCATTGACATAAAACATATTGAATCAAAGAATTGCAACGTCAATCTAAAACTATTGGTGACCTCTGGTCCCCTTATCGATTTTTTACTTAAGGTGACCCCTGGTCACCCTACCGTGAATAACCTTAGTGAATCTCGATTTTGTGAAATCATCTGAGGTAACACCAGGTAGTCAAAGAATGGATGAAGACTGATTAATCTTCATCTGCAAAATGCATTAGCCGACCACCAGTTTCCGTACTGATTTACAAAATCACTACGACATTTGTGTAGGAAATACATGTAAATAGGTCACTTCTCTTTCTCTCATGATATTTCTATTACTACAGTGGATAACCGGTAGCTCTCAATCCTGTAAAATGACATAAGGGGACCCCTGGTCACCCTACAATGGATGACCAATGACTCTCCATAGTGTAAAATGACATAAGGTCATGACTGGTGACTCTCTGTCCTGTAAAATGACATATGGTGACCCCTGGTCACCCTACAGTAAATGACCGGTGACTCTCTGTATTGTAAAATGACATAAGAGGACCCCTAGTCACCCTACAGTGGATGACCGGTCACTCTCCATAGTGTAAATAACATAAGGTGACCCCTGGGCACCCTTCAGTGGATGACTGGTGACTCTCTATCCTGTAAAACGACATAAGGTGACCCCTGGTCATCCTACAGTAAATGGCCGGTGACTCTCTATATTGTAAAATGACATAAGGTGACCCCTGGTCACCCTACAGTGGATGCCCTGGTCATCCTACAGTTGATGACCGGTCACTCTCCATAGTGTAAAATGACATAAGGTGACCCCTGGGCACCCTGCAGTGATGACTGGTGACTCTCTATCCTGTAAAATGACATAAGGTGATCCATGGTCTCCGTATTGATATAAAGAATTAATACAACAGTGATAAAAAAACTTAAGTTACCTCTGGTCCCCTTACATGTAGGCATATTTCAATTAAGGTGACCCCTGGTCTCCCTACGTTGGATGACTTTGGTAAATCTTCACCTTGTATATTGAAATATTTGGTAAATCTGGTCTCCGTAATGACTCAAAGGATTACAACATCAATCTAAAAACATTGATGACGCCACTTATTCATTTTTCACTTAAAGTGACCCTTGGTTATCCTATATATTGATTAACAAAATCATCACGACATTTGCGTGACTTCTCTTTCTCTCATGATATTTCACTTAAGGTGACCCCTGGACACCCTAAAGTGGATGACCGGTCACTTTCCATCGTGTAAAATGACATAAGGTTCACAAAATCATAACGACATTTGTGTGGGAAATACATGTAAGGTGGTGACTTCTCTTTATCTTTTGATATTTCTGTTAAGGTGACCCCTGGTCACTCTACAGTGGATGACCGGCAACTCCCCATAGTGTAAAAAGACATAAGGTGACCCCGGTCACCCTACAGTGGATGCCGGTAACATTCCATTGTGCAAAATGACATAAGGTGACCCGTGGACACCCTTCAATGGATGACTGGTGACTCTCCATTCTGTAAAATGACATAAGGTGACCCCTGGTCACCCTACAGTGGATTACCGGTCCCTCTCCATCGGGTATATTGACATAAGGTTCACATAATCATAACGACATTTGTGTGGGAAATACATGTAAGGAGGTGACTTCTCTTTCTCTCATGATATTTCTGTTCAGGTGACCCCTGGTCAACCTCCTGTGGAAGACCGGTAACTCCCCATAGTGTGAAATGACATATGGTGACCCCTGGTCACCCTATTGTGGAAGGCCGGTAACTCTCCATTGTGCAAAATGACATAAGGTGACCCGTGGACATCCTTCAGTGGATTACTAATGACTCACCATCCTGTAAAGTGACATAAAGTGACCCCTGGGCACCCTAGAGTAGATGACCGGTGACTCTCACCTTATGTCATATAACATGATGGAGAGTCACCAGTAATCCCCAGTAGGGTGCTCACAGGTCACCTTATATCATTTTGGAGAGTCACCGGCCATCCTCTGTCGGGTGACCAGAAGTCTCCGTATATCATTTTACACGATGGAGAGTCACCGGTAATCCACTGTAGAGTGACCAGGGTTTCCCGTATATCATTTTACAAAATGGAGGGTCACTGGTCATCTGTAGGATGACCAGGGGTCACCCTATGTCATTTTACACTATGGAGAATCATCGGTCATCCACTGTAGGATGACCAGGGCATCCACTGTAGGATGACCAGGGGTCACCTTATGTCATTTTACACTTAGTGATCGATCATCCTCTTTAGGGTGACCAGGGGTCCACTTATGTCATTTTTAACTATGGAGAGTCACCGGTCATCCTCTGTAAGGTGACTAGGGGTCACCTTATATCCTTTAACACGATGGAGAGTCACCGGTCATCCACTGCAGAGTTACCAGGGGTCCCCATATGTTATTTAACACGGTTGAGAGTCACCGGTCATCCACTGTAGGGTGACCAGGGGTCACCTAATGTCATTTTACGCCATGGAGAGTCATCGGTCATCCTCTGGAAGATGATCGGTGACTCTCCATGGCGTAAAATGACATACGGGTCACCCTACAGTGGTAATAGGTGACTCTCCATTGTGTAAAATTATATAAGGTGACCTGTTGGCACCCTGCAGTGGATAACTGGTGATCTCCATCCTGTTATATGACATAAGGTGACCCGAGGTAAAAAACTAAGGTAACCTCTTGTCCCCCTAGGCATATTTCATTTATTCATTGTGTAAAATGACATACGGGGACCCCAGGTCACCCTAAAGTGGTTGACCGGTGACTCTGCATTGTGTAAAATGATATAAGGTGATCCGTGGGTACCCTGCAGTGGATAACTGGTGATCTCCATCCTGTTATATGACATAAGGTGACACGAGATCTCCGTATTGATATAAAGAATTAATAGAACAGTGATATAAAAAAAAACTAAGGTAACCTCTGGTTCTCCTAGGTATATTTCATTTATTCATTGTGTAAAATGACATACGGGGACCCCTGGTCACCCTACAGAGGTTGACCGGTGACTCTCTATTGTGTAAAATGATATAAGGCGTCCTGTGAGCACCCTGCAGTGGATTACTGATGACTCTCCATCCTGTTATATGACATAAGGTGACCCGAGATCTCCGTATTGATATAAAGAATTAACAGTGATAAAAAAAACTTAGGTAACCTCTTCCCCCCCCCCGACATATTTCAATTAAAGGGGCATGGTCACGATTTTGGTCAAATTCTATTTTTTCTATTTTATGTTTTAGAATGCTTTAGACATGCATTTCCAATGATCAAATGAAATTTTAGAGTCATTCGTGGAGTTGAAAGCAAGATACAGAGCTGAGAAATCTTTGTAATGTAAACAACGCTCGTGCCCTGTATTTGTTTACATAGGTTGAATATACGAGTAAAAAAATTATAAACCTGATTTGTCTATCTTTTAATTTATTTTAAGCATAAACAGTTTCTAACGTTTAACACATTCATTTGAGGTCTAAAATTGGAATTTTCACTTTAACATTTAAAATATAAACAAACGGTTTGTTTACTTTTCAAAGAAGTTCAAGCTCTGTACTTTGTTGACAATTCAACAAATTACACTCAAATTTCGGTTGCTTATTAAGAATGCCTTACTGAAGCATTGTAAATATTAAAATAGGAAAGGTGATTTTTGACCAAAATCGTGACCATGCCAATATCAGGTAACCTCTGGCTTTGGTAAATCTTCACCTTGCATATTAAAATATTTATTAAATCTGGTCTCAATATTGACTCAAAGAATTACAACATCAAAACTAAAACCATTGGTGACGTCACTTATTCTTTTTTTTACCTAAGGTGATCTATGGTTATCCTACAGTGAATAACCTAAGTGAATCTCCATCTTGTAAAATAATCTGAGGTAACACCAAGTAGTCAATGAATGGATGAAGACTGATTAATCTTTAATTTGCAAAATGCATCAAATGACCAGTGACTCTCCATACTATAAAATGACATAAGGTGACCTCTGGTCTCCCTATAGATAAAAATTATTACTCCATTGATTTCAGACCCACGTTGACCTCGTCTCCTTGTGAATGTAATTTGATATTTAGCCTTCTTACAGTGATTGACTTTTGGTGAATATCCATCTTCAAAACTACATTAATGTGACCTTTGGTCTCTCTATAGATTCACAAATTATTACTTCATTGGTCTAGGACCCAAGATTGCCTCTGGTATAATTTTGAATAGTTTACTTAAAGTGACCCATACTCTTTAGACTAACAAAATTGTTTTATTGGTTAAAGACCTAAGGTTACCTCTGGTCTCCTAATGGATATTCCACTTAAGAGGACCCCTTGTCTTCCTACAGTGGCTGAATTATGTTGAAGCTCTCCACCTTGTAAAATCTTATAAAATGACATAAGATGAACTCTGATCTCCCTATAGGTGAACAACATTTTTATTTGATTGATTTAATACCAAAGGTGACCTCTAGGCTCCTTACAGTGGCTGACTTCTGGTGAACCTCCATCTTCAAAAATGACAAAATGTGACCCCTGGATTCTCTACAGTGGATGCCTTCTGGTGCAGCATCCTTTACACATTTTTTTATAGATAGAGTTTGGTGGTGAACGTTAACGCATCAGATCTACCTTAAATTTTAGAAATTATCTTTCAAGCTATAAACTATATCTTTTTGTAGAATTTTATTATAAAGGAGATCAATATGATATAAAAATGGTCACGATCATCGAACCTCCTTAATATGTGACCTCCGGTCTCCCTAAAAATTAACAAAAAATTATTACTTCAGGGATCTAGGACCAAAGATGAACTCTGGTGACATTATAAATGGTTCACTTTAGATTAACAAAATTATTTAATTGGTTACCTAAGGTACGTAACCTCTGTTCTCTTTATTGGTGTTCGAAGTAAGGTGACCACTAGTCTCCCTACAGTTGTTTCTGGTGAATTAATCTCTATCTTCAGAAATGCATAAAGGTCAGACCTCTTTCCTTTTTTTGGATATTTCACTTAATGTGGTCAATGGTCTCCCTATATAGATTAATAAGGTTATCATTTCATTGATTTAGGACCTTAGGTGACGTTTGGTCTCCTTATTGAAGTTCCACTTAAGGTTAAGGTAGTCTCCTACAGTGGCGAACTTTTAGTGATTATCCATCTTCAAAAATGGCATTAGGTGAACTTGGTCTTCCAATATATTACCAAAATTATAACAACACTTGATTCAGGACCTAAGGTGATCTCTATTGATATCGTTTTTATAATGATCCCTTGTTTCTCTACAGTAAATGGCTTCTGGTGAATCTGTATCCTTAAAAATCTATAAATCTCTAGGCACGTAGCATCGTTTTTGAAAGTGGTGGTGGGGGGGGGGGGGGGGCAGAGTCATCCAAAAAATCTTAAAACTCTTGACAAGCAAACCCCCCCCCCCCCCCCCCCCCCCCCCCCGATGCTACGTGCCTGGACCTCTAATTTTCCTATACATTAATAGAATTCATAGGTCCTAATATAATATGAACTCTAGGCATATTATGAATTTTTCACTTAAAGTGACACCTGCTCTATTAATTACCAGAATTATTTTTTCTCCTTTCATATTTAGGACCTAAGGTAACCTCTGGTCTCAAACGAACATTCCACTTAATTTAACCGCCGGTCTCTCTAAAATGACTGACTTCCAGTAAATATTAATCTTGTAAATTGTCATAAGATGACCGGATGACATCTCCCCATTGATATTACACATTAGGTGACCCCTGGTCCCTACAGTGGATCACTTCTGATGAATCTCAATATTGTAAAACTGACACTAGGCAGATGTTAGGTAACTTTTGTTTCGGTATTGATTAACAAACTGATTACGACATTGTTTTAGGACGTAAGGTGACCTGTGGTCTCCCTATGGATATAGAAAAATGAAAGTAGATTTACATTCTTATCTTCATTTGTAAAAGAGTTCTATAAGTGCTCATTAATACACTCATTTTGGAGAACTATTTTCGGGTGACCCAAGGTCCTAGGTGAGCGTACGTTTAATCCTTCTGCCTTTATGATCGGTAACTTCGCCAGAATTTCCTCTAAAAGAGAAGTTGAAGTCGCCTTGTATTCTGAGTTCAATATCGTGTAAATTAACCCCAAAGATATTATACTGATAATCATCTAATTAAATACCGTTTCCACAGCCTCAGTTAACCACTTTTGTGATTAATAATTTGCGAGTGTCTTTTAATTGTTACAGTGAAAACAGCCAGGTGCAGCCACATATAAATCTACAGTTTGTAGCCTACTGAAGTAGTATTGAAGTAGTACTGTGCATTGAAAATTACAACTGATGTTTATTACTTTTAATGTTGATATTACAATTAGTTGGTAACTTGTAATTTTTTAATAACTTTGCCATAATAATGCTAGTACAAAACATTTCATCTATAAAATGTATAAATACATCAAATAAATTAAGCTTAATAAATAGATTGGACAAGTTTTTTTAAAACTTTTAGAAGTTGTTTTATTTTTTATTGACTTACTTAAATTCTATTCCAATTTTAATTAAGGTTGAATGTGTGTATATCATCATTCCTGCTGGTTATGCTGTATCAAATAATGACAGTCTCCCTATTTACTAAAACTTATACCTACTTTACTGTTCGGGAGAAACAAGTCTCCAAAAATTAGGTTGGTACCTGTGATTTGAAAGACTCTTTATGTTGTGAAGAATTTGAGCAGTTCTCTTAAATAAGTCAAAATTCATATAAACCGAAACGAAAGAGTTTGTTTTTGTAATGACTATAATTAAAGTGAAATTGTGTAAATTTACATAGATCTCCATTATCTAAATATTGTTTCCTTCCCTGACATTATGTTTCAAATTTGGAATAACATTTCTTTGTATGGATAGACACCTACTTCCTTGACAAAGACGGCTACTCTCTGCAAATGCAGTGATGTTGTGCATGTAAACTTGATATTGAATAATCATTAAATATGACTTCACGTACAAACATTTACATTTATTACATTACGTTAATTTATCGAATATTATTGTTTTAATATACTAAATTTAGACATTTTAAACCAAATTTTGGAAAATTAATTGCTACTTTAAAGTATGAACATTATCATTAAAATGATATTTGAATATAGGTTAATATGTACATCAGCATACAAATGATATTGAATCTATTCATGCACATCTAGTTATTGAATCAAAAATGTATATATTTAGGATAAACTATATCAAATTGTGAATTCGATGTTTAATTTGTTTTACATTCCATCAGTTTAAGTATAACAATTTGTTTTACAACTGGTCACATTTTTTTAGTTTTGTAGTTAATTAAAGAATTGATCGATTATTTTCTTTCATTTATAGCTCATAATGTATTTTCAATTATGCTTCGGCCGAAAAGAAAATTATTGACTTTGGTTTCATTAATTTTCGTGGGTATCAATTTTTGTGGATTTTCGGAAAACCACAGTTTCAAGGATACGTAATTTCGTGGCCAATGATCCTATCAATACAAAGGTTAGTTGAAATTGAACTTCAATGAACATTTTATTTCGTGGATCAACTTAACAACGAAATCCACGAAAATTGATATTCACCGAATATTGATGAAAGCACAGTACCTACCTACCCAACTTCTAAATTTAGAGTCGGGTTAGGGGAAACACAGATATTTTTAATGATGGCCTCATGTCAAAATTCAACAAACTTGTAGACTGTACAATTGTCGATTTGTAACATGCATTTCATGATTATGATAGTGGCAGGTTACACATAAATAACAAACAGCATTTTACGCTGCAATTGTGCATCTTTATGAAAAATTAGATTGAAGGCCGGTGGAGTCACCTCTAAAGTGTTTATGCCCGAGTTTTATAGGTTACACAATCAAAATTACACTCATTCATTCTCAGGCTCACACACCAACATGATTGCATATTCGGAATTCCGGATTTTTGAACACGATTACCCTCCATACAAATCATGGGAGATACTATATCTATTTTAAGCCTGCTGGCACATATTTCCACTCATTGCTTTTATTACTTTCGGTATGTTGCATGTTTACAGCCAATGTCTTAAATTCTACATTGGCATGTTGTATGTTTTAAGTCAGTGGTTGGCTTTTATTTCGGTATGTTACAGTCAGTGCTTTTATTTACTTTCGGTATGTTGTATTTTACAGCCAATGTCTTTTTAAAAACCAGTTGGTATGTTAGATGTTTAAATTCAGCTGTATTTCTGTTTTACAGTCAGTGTGTACGCTGAGTACTGTAGAGACGAGCGGCACTGCTCTACCACTACCTGTAGATGTTTACACTCAGCTCTATTTCTGTTTTACAGCCAGTGTGTACGCTGAGTACTGTAAAGACGGGCGGGACTGCTCTATCACTATTTGTAGATATTTACAGTCAGCTCTATTTCTGTTTTACAGTCAGCTCTATTTCTGTTTTACAGTCAGCTCTATTTCTGTTTTAAAGTCAGTGTGTACACCGAGTACTGATGAGACGGGCGGGACTGCTCTATCACTATATGTCCCTCCAACTCGTCACACATTGCCTGTCACGGAGGCAGATGTACCTGTGATGCCTTCACGCGTACGTTTTACAGCAGGAACAACTATTTTATTTAGTTTTCAGCTGTTAAAGTCTCTTTTAGACATTTTTTTGGGGGGGGGGGGGGGTAAAAATAAAAAAATACTAAAGAAATTGGGTGGATAATTAATAAGCATTCAAATATCCCTTTTTAGACATATCTTTTACTATAAACAATTGTTCAGCTCAGAAAAAAATCCATAGATTCCAGATTTAAAGTTTGAATGCTACCTTATATTTTTATACAGTGTTTTTCTAAAGAGGATCAGGATAGTCTAAAATAGTTCTCCATAAAGTGGCAATTTTATGATAATGATTTGATGTGGTTTTTCATGTACTTGAAGTTAATATGCTAGATGTAATAAGTGAGTATTTGAGTATGATTTCCACTTTCCTCCACGTTGCATGCTCTGACATCACGGACTGTTTGAACCTCGGGCGCTGCAGAGACCGCGAGAGTCACTACCACTGCCTGGACAGCGAGTGCACGTGCCTGAAAGATGAGGACATCCCACACTAAACCAATAAACCTATAGAACATAATCAAAAATGGGTGTCATTTATTATTGAATACTACTATTTACATAGCCTTGATTGAAAATATGACAAAAACAAACTTTTAACCATCTCAAAATATCCATGAAACGAAATACAAATTCAAACCAGAGCAACACGGACCTTCAAAAAGATAGAGGTAGGATCAGATGCCTAGGAGGAGTGAGCATCCGCTGCTGACCGGTCGTGTGCTTTTTGTCGTAATCGGGGGAAAAACTGAAAAGTCCGTTGACAAATAGGTGATTAATTGTGGTGTAACAATTATATAGCTGTGACGTCTAAGACACTTGTCGACAAGAATATATCTCTGCAAGGCCACGATAATTTATGCATAGGACAGAGACCCTTTACTTTCATGCATCTAAAACAGATGATATGGGTGGGGAAAATAGTTTTAGAATCATCACAGATTGAAATAAAGATATTTAATTATCTGTATACAAGTACATGTATTTTATTTGCTATCTTGTCCAGTTTTTTATTAAGTTCATAGACTCTAATATCTCTATTTCATTAAATTAATATATTTATGACCTTTTATCTTCAAATCTGTGATCCAGTGACTTGTTTAGGAAGCGTTCACGTTTTTCTGACATGGTTGATAATTTTGACTGATTATAAACGATATCATCGGTCAGGACTTATCTGAGTCACATAAGAAATGTATTGAAAAAGAAGATAAATGATCCTATTAAAATAAGAGTAAACCACTTATTTCATAGAAAGTCTTTACAAACGTACAAAGTGTTTGGTCGAAGATAAAAAGTTTTAAGTTCTCTTGAAAACAGAATGAAAATATGAGGCACGACCATCAAGTTTTTTTCTTCTTTTGATGCAATAAAGACGACAATCACATGACACATTTTAACCAATGACGTTGCGTCATTCTATTCCGAGATAAAAACAATGCAAACTGACGACTAAAGATAATGATTTTTAATCGAGGCGAGGCCAAAAAAAATTTAATTTGAAGCAATTCATTTTTAATTTGTTTTTTTTTTTTTTTAAATGTGAATTTATGACAAACTACTAGCAAATAAAAGAGAGCTAGATTTTGCGTCGTACTTTCATTTTAAAAAAGGAAATAATAAAATAATTGTAAAAAAAAAATGAATGTCGTTGATTTTTAATTCACGAAATAGGTTTATAATAGAGTTCTCTTCAAGGGACAGTCATGATTACGTGTACTTAAAAGTAGTATTTTCAACAGGTTCTATGTGCTTTTAAGCCTTGAAAATCATTTGAAACAGAATTTTATCACCGGATATGTGAAAAAAGACCTAACATTCCTGTTGTTTCTCTTTATACTTAAAAAGTTCAGATAGGTTTATTTGGAATCTTTATCCGATTCTTAGACACGTCGCTGGGATTCACCGACCTCGCGACCTTCGATATCATGATTCAACTTGTATAGCTTCTTATCATCCAAGTCCACATTTCATTTCATGTAAGAGACTCGCACAGAAAAGTCGCAAATTCTAAAATGAAATCTTTACTTATCTGTGCCTTTGTCCTTTACGCAGGTAAGTTTATTTTTTATGTAAACATACAAATCTCATGAAAGGTAAATGTTAAAATATATTAAAGGTTCCCTGGTGATATGAGCCACATTAACTTAAATGTTGCTGAATTAAAAAACAGTCGTTACAATGTTGAATCTTAGTATTCAACATAGAAAATCAACTTTCTAGAAGAGTTGAAAAGGAAACTTTCATCAAAATTGACGTTTAACATATTTTGATTTGCAATAACTGGTCTTAAGGAAGGAGTATTCTCGTTAAGAAACTTACTTCTTATACTCAGAAATTCATGAAATTCTGACACAGCAAAACATATCATATAACCAAATGATTCTGTTTTATCAAATTTGACCTCCGTGTTTTCGCATAAAGTTCAGGTCAAGGTCACTACCTTTTTCCTTAACTTAAAGGATGATAAAAATAAATGTAGTTCTTTGCAGTTATGAAGACATATGTTTAAGATATGAAGATTCTTTTCTTCTGTGGAATGGTAGAATATCAGAATGTCTATCAGCTTATAATACTACTTAATTGGATTATATTGAAATTAAAATTGATATGCCCGCATTTCCTCTAATTTTCTTAAATTTTGAAGACATTTTGATTATTTTTGTATGCATCCAATATTAAAATATTCTGATATTTTCCTATTTTGAAGACTTTATATGAAGATATGAATTAACAGAAAAGCTTACTTATTGACCATTTAATAAAAACTTATTTTAGTGATTATTTCACACAAATCAATGTATAAAATGGGCTTATAAAAATGTTTTTGATAGACAAATCCTATTTCAATAACAAATTCTGAAACCCAAGTATCATATCATTAGTTCACATTAGTTGAAAAAATCCAACATAAATGTTATTGTTTTAAAAATGGTAAAACAGACTCATTAATTTACAGCAATTCTGAATTACGAAACATGTGATATTTTCATACGCCAATATTCCAAAAAATATAGTCCTTGTTAGATTCTAAACATTGATTACTATTTCTATGCCAATAATTTTTTAATTTCCTTTCATCTTGATTTAATGAACAATTTAATTTCAAATCAAAATCAAATTTTCGTTTGACAAGCCGTAAATCAGAAAAAAAACTCCTTCCTTCATAACTCCCCGTTACTATATTCCGTTATTGCTGACATCATAATGCATTGATTGTGTATCATTTTCTGAAAGAGACGAAATAAATAAATAAATACAAATCAATAAATATGTCCGTTAGCTTACTTCCACTGTTTACATTTATAATTACAGACACTCGACCCTAAAAACATTTTTTTTTATGGGTCAACAGTATTGCTTTCTACTAGCATATGCGTGAAAAATTGCGATTTTGAAATTATCTGCCATGTTTTTCTGTTCTAACTTCTAAAGATACTTACAAAATATCAGTTTGCAACTAACTACTTAGAGATGCAACCACCAGGTCCGGGTTTTGTTGCCAGTTATTCCAAATTTTCTTTGATCTGCACTAGTGTTGTTCTACACAATTTTTTTACACTAGTTTTTTACTACCTAAGTTTGTTCTACACTAGTTTCATTTTACACAAGTTGTGTTACACTAGGTTGGTTATATATTAGTTTTGTGTTAAGGTTGTTTTACACTACTCTTTTATATATATACACTAGCTGTGTTTAATATTAGGAGTGTTCTAAATAAGTGTCGTTCAACGACAGTTTGTTCTATACTAGTTTTTTTTTTCTTTTGTTTCTCTAGATTTGTTTTACATTAAGGTTGTGTTCTACCTTTGTGTTGTTTGACACAAGATTTGTTTTTAACTGGGTTTTGTCCCACAAGTAAGTTTTACACTAGGTTAGTTCTACATTAGTTCTTTTACACATGTTTTAAACTATTTTAGTTCTACACAAGTTTCTGTTTTAGAATAGTGTTGTTTTACACTTATGCCTAGTTTTGTTCTACACTAGTGTTATTCTACACTAGTTTGTTTTATAAAAGATTTGCTTTATACTTTTTTGTTCTACATAAGTAATTTGTTCTACCTGCGTTATTTTTTCTACACTAGAGTTCTACACTATTTTTGCATTAACAGTGAGCGTGATCGCCGAGCGTTGTCACCATGGTGACGACTGTGTGCTGACCGTCTGTTCCGGTAACTCCTCCCACATCGCCTGTCACAATGACAGATGTACCTGTGACGCCGTCATTGGTGAGTATCCGGGTACTAAGATTGTACTCTCATGGATTAAACTGCAGATATCTGGGGCCATAATGCCGAGCTAATTTTTGAAGTCAAGCCCACCCCTTAATTTAGTCTCCTTTTTTCAGCCGCATTCTCTGTGAGTGAAATCAAGATTAAAAGTTAGCTCGCCTAGGCGTGATGGCCCGGAAGCTGCCACTCTACACATTTCTGTTTACGCTAACATGTAGAATTCAGAAAAAAATATACATCATCGGTGATCTTAGTAGACATAATAACAATATTTCTGCAAAAAATCTCTGCTTATCCCACGGTTATTTACACTTTTTATGTTTGGTACTATTCCTTTCCAAGGTGGCTCTATACACCATGATTTGATGTACGCAAAAAAGCTAATCTAGAAGCATATACATGTACCTCTGGCACTGGCTGATTTAAACTGGGAAGAATTGTATGGGAACGGCCCTTTTGAAATAAAAAATGTTAAATTTGAATAGATTTAATTTGATAAATTGAAAATTCATTATTCGATTACGTTGTTTTTAAATTCAAAGATATAATATGTATATCATTCATGTAGATATATACTTGTATTCCTCTCAGGCAGGGATACAAAAATCCTACAGATTAATTTTCCCCTTTATGTATTTGACTTTGTTTTGCATTTAAGCGAATATATATCTACTTATAAAGGCCTATAATGAAATGTGTATGTATTTATCTTTCCAAAACAAATCTTAGAAAAATTTCTTCAAGTCAGAATTTGAAAAGTCCCCAAGGTGTTTTCGCCTTGATTTCGTGTTTGGGACTTTGGAAAGACAACTCCTGCCTAAGGAACTTAAAAAAATGTTTTTAAATGTGTTTATTTTTTATGATTTTCATTCAATATTTCATGTCATATCTATTAAAATACATTTTCTTAGAATATTAAACAGCTATTTCAGATGATTTGTCAACAAAATAAGAAGATATGAAATTATATGATTCGAGAAAATACTCAAAAATTTGCAATAATAATATTTTTCAATGTAATGAAGTTTTATAACATTTTATGTGTCTGGAGGAAATACCTATCATTTGACAAACAATTGTCTTTCAATTTTAATTGTTAACGTTTTAGAAGAACTTTTTAAAAAAACACGAAAAGTAAACATTGAAAAATTCCTTTAAAATACCTGTAGTATCACAGTCATCACTTGATATTTGATAAATAAATGTTTTTTGGTCTTTTGAAAATTGAAATAAACAATGGGTATATAGAGCCACCTTAACTTTGAGATGCCTATGTTAATCAAATAACACACTCTATATTGGGGTATTTTTTAGCCTGTTTATTCATCATAGATTATTAAACATGTATTTCTGATTACTCTGTTTCATCCTTAATGGGTATTGGGTAATTACCCTAATGGGTAATACAAACTGTATTGTAAAAATTATATTTTATAATTATTTCAGCTTATATCACAGATTGTAATTTATAACTGATATTCTGATCTATAACAGCCTGTACAGATATCGGACACTGTATTATATTCTTGGTATTTCGATCCAATTAATCTGAAAATATATTACGGATAGTATTTATTATTTATATCATAAAATTCTAACAGCCTATACAGATCTTACAGAGCGTGTTGTGTTTTCTGGTATCGCAATCTTTTACATCCAATATAAACATTACAGATTGTATAATAATACTGATATCGTGATAGTTCACCTGTCTTTATAGATATCACGGACTCTATTTTATTCTTGATATCGTAATCTGTTACATCTTTTACAGATATCACGAACTGTATTGTGTATCTGATTATTTTTGACAGTCTGTACTGATATCACGGAATAAATTGTATAACTGATGATTTTTTTACAGCATGACAGTGTATACTCAGATATCACGGATTGTATCATATAACTGATGATCTTTTAACAGCCTGTACACTCAGATATCACGGACTGTATTATATAGTGTAATCCTTTTACATCTTGTACAGATATCACGGACTGTATCGTATAACTGATGATTTTTTACAGCCTGACAATGTAAACTCAGATATCACGGATTATATATTCATATAAATGATGATCTTTTTGCAGCCTGTACACTCAGATATCACGGACTGTATTATACGTTGATGATCTTTTTACAGCTTGTACATATTTCACGGACTGTATTATACGTTGATGATCTTTTTACAGCCTGTACAGATATCACGGACTGTAGTGTGTAACTGATTATCTTTTACAGTGTGTATAAAGATATCACGGAATGTAACTGATGGTCTGTTTACAGCCTGTACACTAAGATATCACAAAATCAATAATATAAATGATGATCTGTTTACAGCTTGTACAGATATCACTGACTGTATGACTGTTGGACGTTGTCATGACAAGGACCGCCATTATCATTGCCTGGACAGAATGTGCGTCTGTCTTAAGGACGGGGATATCCCTTAAATGGTAAACGTCGACAGTCACTCTAGATATCATAGATATCATGAATGATCTATCTTTGTGCTTGACAAGCAATAAATTGTTTTTGTAATATTTAATTGAAAAAAGTTTAACACAGCAAACAAATAAATGGATAATGATGTCGGTTATTAGTACCTCATTACTAGTACATGTGTGCGTAATTAATGTTTGTGTTGGTTTACTTTCAGCTCTTCTCATGTGGAGATGATTATACGATCTAATAAAATATACTCCATAATCTTGGGTTTTGTTAAATCTTTATACGGATGGTGTTATGTGTTTTGAGACTTGCTTATTAGTCTCGCTTACCCCAGACTCTCGCTCTCGAGACTTGCACGAGGCAAGTCTCGAGAGCGAGAGTCTGGGGTAAGCGAGACTACTTGCTTGTCGGATCCTCGCCATTTCTACAAATGTACGTTCTGTCGTTGTTATTTCTCCTTAGATTCACTACCACAAACATCGGCATTGTCTGGCTGTGGCGAACAAAAACTTTCACATCCCTCTTCGCACAGAGTTGAAGTCAGATGAAGTCATGGAAATAAAGACATGTCTAAAAACATTTACAGCATGAATTGAAATACACGTCTTTGTATGTCACTATGGTTCTATGGTCTATCCAAATATCCAAAAAATAAAGACCTCACTGTTAAGCACCATATAAAATTGACTGGTCGGCCGACCGACTGTATGACCGATTGAGTGATTGTCCGATTGACCGATTGAGTGATTGACTTATTGACCGATTGCCTGATTTACCGATTGACTGATTGACGGACCGACTGATCGAACGGTTAACTGATTGACTAATTGACTGATTGGCCAATTGTCTGATTGATTTTATGGACGACCACTTAAGTGACCAGAAAAAAACTATTTACTATTGAGTCTTATGTCGACTCGATACATTCCGGTGATCCCACAGAGTCCGAGTCATCTGTTTCATATTTAGATATTTTACTAGAAAAAGACATTAATGGTAACCTAACAACAAACCTTCATGATAAACATGATGACTTCAGTTTTTCTGTCGTCAACTTTCCTTCGTCGACTTTCCATACATTTGAAGCCATATACCTTCTTCACCTGCATATGGAGTTCTATATTTCAGTAGATTCGTTACGCAAGGACATGCTGTAAGTGTGAACACTATCTAAAACGAGGCAAACTACTGACAAAGAAGTTGATATAACAAGATTTTCAACAGTCTCGATTGAAGTCATCATTTCGTACATTAATCGTCACCAAATACAACCTCTGCTAGGTCGAATGTTGACTGACGTTTTTCATACTTATTGTTAGACAATAATTAATCAAAAATTGTCTGCAGATTTTTCCGTTCTCCAGATTACGACAAAGAGCACACGGCGGCTGTGATCGGTCAGCAGAGGATGCTCACTCCTCCATGGTACCTGATCCTATCTCTATCTTTTGTAGAGGTCCTTTTTTGTTCAGCTCCTATTTTAATTTTTCCTTTGGACTTCCATATATAAATATTTAATTTTGTTCACATACATCATGTACCATTTTTTGGTTTTTAGTGGAATAAACTAATTGAGTCGTGTCATCAATAGACCTACATATGTATACAGATGGTACAAGAAAGACAATTCATGTAAACTTATTTATTTGAATATTCGTTGAACAATAAATTATTGATAACATTGTTAATATTGGGTTTATACAAAACGGTATCAAAAGCATCAGCTTATTTCAATTATTAATGAAAGGTTTTGCAATTCTAGTTTTTGAAAAAAAAATATCAAATCTGAATTCACCAAACATTTCCTTTTTAATCTTTAGTTTACAAATCTCTACGAACTACGAACTTCTTTATTATCTCTCTTTAATTATCGATGTAAAGTTAGTTACATGTACAAGAAATAAAATCGTTATTGCTTGTTAGTGAATAAACAGTCATTGTTCATGTATGGGAAGTTATTACAATTTGTTTGAAAATATGACGTCTATTCCAGTGCTGCTAGCTAAATGTTCTACTTATCGTGAATTAACCCGCCTATATACATACACTATGATATGAACTATAAAATGTAAAATAAGATGCCCCTCAACGACGTAAACACAGCTTATATCTAAATCAAAGTACTGAAGTACTGACGGGAGTTGATTTTATCGATTATCATTTATTTGAAAATCAACTTATCTTGCATGGCAATTAGTTTCTATGTTTGAATTACGCACTTTTTTATTATACGAATTTTAGACTTTTCCGACAAGAATTTCGAGAAACCCCATATTAATCATGTTGTGTAATATTTAAAGATGGATTTCGAACTATGAATAAGTAATCGAAGCAATTCTAAAAATTGTATGGATCCAAGCACTGTTGATATCGAACTCTAGTCTCGTTCAACCAGACGCTCGGTTGTCTCCGTTAATCTCCGACAAGCAAAAGAGCCTCTCTGCTTGTCAGAGATTTCACGGAGACAGCCGAGCGTTTGGTTGAACGACGCTACATTAAAGTCTGGCGTAGGAATACATGAGACTTTAAAGATACCTTAGTTGTTCGTATTTAAATATAAAATCTGACTATTTTCAAAGTGTTTATTGATTAGTTTCCTTTAAAAACAATGCTTCAGAATACATCGAATTTTTCTATTATTTTCAAGAACTAAGTCTTGTCAGCGGTGTTGATTTGTGCTTAGGACCAAACACTGTTTCACTTTCGGTTTGCCAGAGTAACTGCATAGGAAAGTTGATTAAAATCAACTCCCAAAAATTAAATTAAAATGATATTGTTTGATAATGGATAATGTGTTTGAAAGCAGTTTTATAGTACACGCATCCGTGGATCATGGGAGACGTGGATCAAGGCTCCTTCCTTGGAAAATTCATAATGTTTGAATTTACTTGGTAGAACTTAAAAAACATGGATCGCCTCCCCATCCCCTCCCCATACACGGCAAACCAAATTATCCCTCGTAACCCCTTCCCTCTTGACAATTGACATGAATAAACACAGTCGGATATCTGAAGGAATGGCAAGGGAAATGAAAGTAGATGTACAGGTATATAGACGAAAGAGAGAGAGAGAGAGAGAGAGAGAGAGAGAGAGAGAGAGAGAGAGAGAGAGAGAGAGAGAGAGAGAGAGAGAGAGAGAGAGAGAGAGAGAGAGAGAGAGAGAGAGAGAGAGAGAGAGAGAGAGAGAGAGAGAGTACATCGATCAACCTTGATATTTTGTAAACTTATACGCTTCAGAGGGTTAATGGAATTTCAAGGTACACGCTAATTCTCTTTTTATAATTATTGATATTCCCTTTTAATTAAAGTTCGTTCAGATCTAATAGCAATATTCGAAAATGAGAATTTTTAGAAATTAATCTCGTTCAACACCCCCCCCCCCACCCCGCAATCAAAGTTGGTTAACAGCATAAGAAATTATATCAATGATGTGTCATTTTGTATATATCATGAACTCAAATATAATCTACAGCACGTGCGTTAGTGGCTTTGCTGTTAATTGATCTTTTTACTACCTATTTTATTCAATCATTCATTGTTTTATCAATCAACATTATAAAATAATCAATTTGAAATTTGCTATACAACCTTTGTATTAAAATCCTAGATATTGCTTGGGGAAAAAAAATCGTTACACTTTTTAACAAGAGATAAAATATTACAATCCAATTTCAACAACAGATAAATATGACTTTCAGATTTGAAAGTTTAACCTTAATATTGGTGCGTCTTTCACTGGAATCTTGTTCATTATCTCGGAATAATCTGCGACTCAACACAAAAAGAAGCATGTCGATATGATCGAAGCGAGACAGATATTTAAATGCATTTCTCTCTTACTTTTCATTTGACTGTTTGATCTGATTTCAAAATCACAGAACGCATGATTGGAGCAGGGATTTTAACCGAGCTATAGAAATAATGAGTGAAATGTTTTATTAAGCGAGCATTGAAGCCTGTATATATGATGTTTTGAACACAAATACTAAATAATACACCGTCTTTTGTATGGCTGCAGGGTTCCGTCGACGGGTTCGGGGCTTTATTTTTTATTGATAGACAAGGCTTTCTGCACCAGCTATCTGTAATGTGGGATTTCATTGACATATAATCTTAAACAAGCGGGGGGAGCGAACGCCAGATTATATATTTATTATTTGCAGTGAATTGTATGAGAAACCAATCGGCTTCTGCGTTTCCTTTCAATATATGTCAATGAAATCTCGGACCGGAATCCCCGGCATTGGATGATGGAACATAAGCAGGGCTGAGACCTGGAGCAGGTATGGTTTTGTTGTTCCTTCCTTCATTAAGATGATAATGTGAATGTTGTTTACTCTAGAATTAAGATATCTACTTTTTTGGAAAATCAATTATAATTATTCTTCTTTTAAGTCTACTTGCTTCTTTGGTTGGTTTATCATCATTATTTTCCGGGGGAAGGGGGGGGGGGGGGCACGTAAGAGTATGGTTTAGACGTTTAGCGATTTGCAATATTCCGTTAGGGGTAAAAACATACAATCATTATCTATACAAAGTGTCATCTCTATAGATAAAGCAAGGCGGTGTTTTGTAAAACTTCAAGTATTATGTTTAATTTTAGTAAAATTCAATTTAATTGTTTACCTTCGGTTTAAAGATATCAGAGATCGGAATATTAAGTGGGCAGGTAATACCAAAATTGACGTATAAATCACTGATATTAGAAAATTACATAGATAATTGTTGAAAATGTAACTTAACATGAAACGGCCAACCTTATTTACCTGTTTTGGGGGTATATGTTTCACTACACAGTAATAATGGATTATTTGCTCTTTAAGAGATTGTATGTGAAGGTAAGAATATTAAACTTTGGGGGTAGAAGGACGGTTATCATAATAATACTTGATGTTTGTAATATTGAATTTGAAGAAAAAAATGCTTAGGCGTTTCTTGCGTGTCTTAATAGAAGTCTATTCACCTTAGATTTCTGTTTATTCTGTCTTTATTTGATGAATGGCTACTGATAATTGAGCAAATCGATGTTCATGTCGTAATATTACACTCGGATATTGTCATAGAGAAAACTGATGTGGAGGCATTCAGCACGCCAGCATTGAATTGCCAGCCTTTTCATTTTATTTTAAAAAGCGACAGGCGAAAATTGATCTTGTTTAAATACTAATCGATTTCTGAATGCAATCGAATAAGAGTTCTTTTGATAATGATGGACAGAGAAAGAAAATGAATTCAATGGAGAATCATTGTTGAATTTTTATACTAGTATATATGACTTCATCATTAATGTGCAGATGTGACTTTTCAGTGCTTTAAAGTTTAAGCAATGAACAAAGGGTTGTCAAGGTAGTGTGAATTATGACAACAGTTCATAGCGATGTAAATTTCTAAATTTGATATCGCCATTTCACTCATACTTTGTGTAATTAAGTTATTCCAAGTTATTTGAGATTTGATTTAAAGGTGAAAGATATAGAAGAAGATAGTCCTTAAATTTACTCGGGTTTCGCTATTTAGTTATGGTGTGCAGTGAATTCTGAATCAAACACTATTTTGTGAACCACTCTTTTAATCATGCAGATTTTTGGAGATTTTTTCCTCGCAAGTACATGTACATGTAAATCAATTTCAGCTCAAAGTAACTAACAATGATGCAGACTAAAACCCTGACTCGATCCGCATCGGAGCTGGAGTTCCGGAAGTCTGGAGTGGACTGGAGCGAGACTTACCTGGAAAATGGCCAGTTGGACAATCAGCTGGAGAGTACCATTCACCAGATCCGGAAGGCCAAGTTCAAGGCCACTATCGACAGTGATTACAGCCTGATGGAGGCCAGACGACAGGCCGAGGAGATACAGCAGCTCAGCAAGGCCATCAAACAGAAAGACCGCCCAAACAGCGTCAAGTTGTATGACTCCAGCGCCAGATCCGGAGCCTTCTCCAAATCTCGCGCGAGTTCCGCCGTTATGTCCGATTCGATTTCGGAGAAAGACGAGATGTGCGGAGAAAAGTCTCTGTCTTGTGATGATCAATCTGAATCTTTGGACTCAAACAAATTAGTGTCTGAAAAGACGGAAAAAACTGACAATGTAAACCATCAGAATGGCAGAACTGAAGAAGAAATAAAACTGCGACCAGTGAATGTTGCCATGTTTAAGCTTACATTACGGGGGTTTAATCGCAATAGACAGAGCGAATCTTCGTCCAATGAACATCATCGACAGTCCATATCCGCTCAAAACGTTCGTCAGACCCAGTCTGCCAGTCACGCAAACGCACGAGATCGTGCGAGAAATATACGAGATTTGAAAAGGTCTGGAGGAAGACCGAGACGCCCTGTTACCTCCAAACTGAGACAATTAAAAGATGGGGAGGTTCTGGAGGCGGTGGACATTCACCCCGTGGTTGTGTTTGGTATCAATACACGTAAATTAAAAGACACAAAATCAAGACGAGAATTAGAAGAACTGAGTAAAATACAACAAGAACAGAAGTTTGGAAAACCGGACAAAGAAAAAGAAGAGAGGAAGCTTAAAATGACGGCATGGGCGAAAGGAGACGGAACTTTGGACCGGAAGATTCGTAATTTTATCTCTGACGTAGAAGAGTTCAAAAGACGTTCTAAAGGTGGTGATGATTCCTTATTTTCTTTTCGAAGAGCGAAGTCCATGATATTGACATGAATCAGTGGATGGTCGTTATGCATTTAAACTATTTGTTGTACCGTAATCATGATGAACACCCCTTGTATATATTGAATAGAGAATCATCACATCTCTGTTGATATAACTTTTGTTGTATTGACTACTAAACGCTTCCATTCTGTGATCTTATGGACAATGGTCTTGCATTTTTCTATTGAACGAGAAACATGTGGCTGTGTTACAAAATATTTTTGACAGGTATACATATGAATCTAGTCTAGGTTTTGGTGCGCTCTGTCTTGTGCTTCTGCATGAAATAAATTAATAGGTTGTATGCTTAAATTGAGAGGTATTCTGCAGTTGAAAATAAATTATTTTGAATTTTTATGGTTGATTTCACTCTTTGCTTACTTTGCTGTTTCAGTTTTTTAGACACAATGATATTAAGTTGACCAACATTCTAAACGGTCGGGGAACGTGAATTAAACACATTTTTATTTTTTTTATGATTCTCAGACTGATTCATCATTGCGCGTTTTTTCAGCAATTAAAACTTACAACCAAAAATTTACGTAGATGTTACCGATAAACAATATCTATTCCGTTATGAATTAGATTTTTTAACTAGGCCTATATGTAACATTTAAATCAAATTACTATAATACTAGTACCATATTTTTCAGTTTTGTTAGATGTTTTAAGAATTTGAATGTCATTTAAGTAGAGTTTTGATTAATATGATATGTATAGATATTCCATATTATGAATACGGAATAATCCAAGGAACCAATTGATAATAAACCTCGCGTTCATTGGAGGAAATAAGTAAAAAGCCACGCCTTCAAACGACTACGTAATAAACGTTTAACATAATTATGGAAGTAAACAGGACCCTTCCCTTTTACACCCCCGTGATGAGATCCTAGCCCTACAGAAAAAGTATTATATAAAAGTCCACGAACGCCTCACGTACACTGCTGATTTACATTACAAACCAGAACATGAAATTTCTCGTATTAATATTCTTTGTGGCATTTGGTAAGTTATAAAATAGAAGTTTAATGATCATTTAATTTCTTAGATATTTTGTCATTTTCGTCCTGTTTACAATCTTGCTGATGTTATGACAACCAGCGGTTTTTTTCTAGGAGGAATTGCCAATGGTTGTAATCTGGACGGCGTTTTACAATGCTGGAGTCAATCCTCAATAGCAAAAGTCCTCGAGAAATTCTCCTCAGAAGCCTCTCTGAGGACCTTGAATGCCCAGTACGCTGTCGATGAGTACTGTAGGTTAGTACCGTCAAAAGACTACCACGTGTGTGGTTTGCATCTAATTAAGCTCAGGACTTAAAAACTCATAAACTTGTCAGATTTTATAACCGCAACATAAGATACGCTGTAAATGTCAAAAAACATTGTTTATATATAATTTCCTGAATTGACGCGTCGCCTATGCATTTTTTACAGTAGAATACCGATTATGACATCTTGTCTTTTTTCAGTGCCCAGTCAAAGTTGGAGCAATGTATGGGGGAGTTTAGGAGTAAGTGTACCTCGGGGGATACCCTGACTCTGGATACAGCGATATCCGCCGGGAAATTCCTCTGTTCAGAGGGAAAGCAAGGTGTGGTACCGGTCTCATACACTTTAACTATACAAGATCTAGCAATTATTTGTAAGACAAGGTGAACACCTCAAATGTTTAAGATCTTGAATGTAAAATAAAGCTTGTGTCAGATCATCTGTAACACCAACGCACCTGTTACAACAATCCTACTTTTATTCAGTCTATGTCCACGACACAAAATGTATTTCCTCCTATTTTAGACTTTGTGAACCATTTCCATTGTCTCATGTCGACGTCATTTCAAACCAACACACAGACATGCATGAGTGACGTCATGGAGCTAACCACAAATGTTAGCAACGCCAAAGTTCAAGGTCAAGACATATCTAAAGAAAAGTGCAGGTATACATATAAAGTAACTCGTTTCTTTTTGACAATAAAAAAGAGCGATTGTTTGTTTTTGTTAACATGAGACCACAACATTTGGATTCATTTTGAATAAAATTCAATTAAACCAAAAAAATAGGATGCAAATTTGTGAAATCATTTTTAAAAGAGAAGCACGTTTTTCTATGAAACTTTTCTGTTTCAAAAAACTAAACGACTTTACTTTTTATGTGAGTCACAATTTACAAGTGTTGGCCAAATATTATTTAATGTATGCGAATTACAAATGGTATCAGATATTATTGGACACCCTATTTATAGGTTTGGTTTTTTTTAAAATGACAAATTCATATAGAATGTGTGTAAACATACATGCTTACATTTTTAAAGCCTACATATTGTCTTATAGGTCTGCAGATAGAGCTTTTGAATGCATCGAGGAGAAGACCTCTGTATCGTGTGGGGAAACAGCGAAGGAGTTCATCCATCACTACGTGGGGGCCACCCTCCAACCGCTGATGAAGGACGTCACGTGTAATCAAAGTGAGTACTGTCAGCAAATCACCGTGTGGGGGTCATAAATTCATCAATTGAAATACCCCGTGAATTGAGATATTTATGGTATGTCATGATGTTGTAAAAAGTTAATATTGCTTGAGGAAATATTATTTTAGTATCATTATTCCACCAACTAATAATCTGTGTACAAACTATCAGTCACTTTATAACAAGCATGATTTTAAACTACAGGCCACACATCGACGGAGACCTCCCCCCACCCCACGGGCACCTGCTCCGAGTACTGCTACAAGTACCCGGAGAGTTCGGACACTCCCGTCTTAGAAAGTACCAAAAGAAACATGGACGGCTGGTGCACCGAGAACTGCCGCCTGGGGAACTGTCCCCCCACCCTGTGTACATGTGACTGTCGCGTCCCAACCCAGGTCCTGGTCTGTAAACCCGACCCCTCAAAGTTTGGTCCACGGGATGACGGGGTCAAGTGGTGCCTGAACACCTGTAGGGCGGGTCACTGTCCCCGGGACTACTGTCAGTGCCACATCCTGTACCGTCAACAGCCCAGACCTGTCACAGAGGGACTGTAAGGATCAGCGGGCCATTGCTACAGATCTAGTGTCTCTGCCGCAAATGTCAGTTTTTTGGACCGTTTTTTAATGAAATGCAACATGCTTTTACTATCATCAATATGGTGCTGCTTTTTATTTCACACCATGATATGTTTGGTATAATTGATGCATGTGTCAACGTTTTACGCCCATCGCGCATCGCTCATTTTAAGATGCTCAAAAGGCGATTTTCAAAGGAGTCCAGTTTTCATGGATTTGCTGATAAATAAAATCAAATTCGTTGGACCTATCAAAGATCATCAAAGATTAGTATTTGTAGAGGCATGCGTGTGTTTGTAAACGTTTACGGTATATATATATTGATAACAATGAAATCCAGGCTTCCACATTATAACTTTGAATTGTACAGTTTGATGGCTAATAAATATACACAAGATTATGTGACTATGTTCTTGTTCTCTATCGAAAACAGCTCAGACGTTGTAATAAATCGTACCAGTATTTTCCGTCTTTACAGCAAAATAAGGGATATTCCAAAATTATACTTTTTCAATGTGTGTTAAAGGAAAAAAAAATTCTGCAACTTCATACCCGCACGAAACACAAATAAGTGTGTCAATGTATACAAAATATAACGGTGTCAATTCAATATGTTTGTATGACTAAGCTGAATTCTAAAAATAGAATTTGAAAGCAATCTTTCGAAGCATTGAGGACTATATTTTTAAGGAATTGCAAAACTGCTACGCGTTTTCCTAATTACACAGGATTTAAATCTCTTTAAGTAGAATATGGAAAATTTGCTTCTAAAGTAGAAAACAATAATGTAATTTTCACAAATATTAAAATTATGTAACTAACTAAAACTTTTTCATAATTCCTCTGTGGACACTGCTATTTGCTTAACAAGATACAAGTACCTTAGAAAAAATGCAAAACTTTTGCTTGAATGTGTCGTATCATTTTTTTCCGAAACAATTTGACAAACCTTAAAACAAACTTAAGAAATGTTTAATGTCTATAACTTCGTATTTGGAATAGTATTCATTCATTTCATATTAATATGCCATGTTAAACTATGAAAACTTCAGGTGTAAAGCAATGTTTCAAAGGGATTCAACCTACTATACCTGTATCCTTATGCCATAATTCTTATTCACAGTAGTGGATCCCACACTAGTATCACTAAACAGATGCCTTTACCCGTAGAAAATAGAAGCTGATGGTATTTCTCATTAATAACGTGCATCGCATCATACTAACTTAATGTACATCTGTGCAAACACAATGATTTGATTTTTTTAAAGTTTAACGTATTAATAGGTTTCTAAATATAAAGAAGAGAGTCACTAACTTTCAGTTATTTTTCTACCTTCTATTCAAAAGTGGATGAAACACAGCTCATTGTACAAATTGTTCTTATGATTAATAAAATAGATCTAGTTGATAAACGTCAGTGGTGATTTCAATATGCTTACATGACAAAGTTAAACAGAATTATTATAATTCTAAATACATGTACCATCTTTGGAATATTTGACGGCTTTACAAATGTGTTGCTTAAGTGCAGTGTATTTCTCTAATGAACAGAAATTAAACAGAGTCCAACGTATAAATTTCATAATTTATAAAGAAGATGGGTGGATAAGGCGTGTAAAATGCCCATACGCGGTCGGACAGGCTACTGAAAAATTTAAGTATCAATAAATCTGATGGTTTTTTTTTTAAATCATTGAAAACTGTATTTAACGAATCATTGATTTTTGACCTATAGATATGTTCAATACTTGGAATATGTTGACTGAAACAGGCGTATACGTATCAAAACCTGCAAATACTGTCATTTTTAAGAACTTCAGGGCATTTTCCTTTATAGAGTGGGTCTGTGCTCCATATTTTTCTCATAGTCTAATTAAGGTCTATTGGAAAACAAACCGATTTCAATCAACAAAAACGTGGAGAGATGACCCACTATACATTAAAAATATTATTTTGTATACAAAAAATAATAGAAGTCCGGTAGTTCGTGGCCTTAGTCACACATACATGTAATATTTAAAAAGCCCACTTTGTTGTGTCTGAAATGGCTCAGTGGTTAGAGCACCTGGCATAAGCTAACCTTATATATCTAGGGTTTTTATATTACGTATATATACCACCAAAATATCCGACAATATTTTTTTTCTTATTTTTTGTTAAATATATTAAAAACTGACTATAGCTAGAAATTTTGCTTTTGCAAAGTTTTATTATAATATATTTGAATAGATTTAATTGGGGGAAAATAAATTCAAAATTGTATTTCACTACTAAACCGAATGGGCATTTGCGCCATCTTATTCCCCCATCTTCTTTACAAATAGGTAGACCGTGTGCTTGGTACATTTTCGATTATATTAAGTATTTACAGAAGAAAATATCTTTAGATATCCGTGCTTTTTCTTACGATAATAGAATCAGTGGGGGTCGTCTAACTTTATATAGTAAGTGTTTGAAATTCATTGAAATCATCATAATTAAGTATCGAGATCAATGTAATAATGACTCTTCCATCCATGATCGACCATACAATCTTTTACGAATAATCCATTATTACGAAGGAACTCGTCGTCACAAAATTATTCTTTATGTTACTAGTATCTGATTTGTAAAAAACAAAAACAAAAACAAACCAAAACACAAGATGTTGTCTAAAGAAATAAGAACGAAATGTTCATAACCAAAAAAAAAATTTGACGTCATAATATATAAATATCATTTTCTAAATATACGAGAGATCTCCAGTGCCGTGTGCGTGAAATTTCAGGGCTTGTTGAGTGATGCGTGCGGTCCCGAGTATATATATAGCAAGGAGTGAGGACCTTCTCAATCATAATTATACCACAATGCCATATCTAAGACGTATTCTACTACTGTGTCTATTTAGCGGTAAGTAAAAACTAGGTATACGAGGATCAAAGGAAAACAGAGAGTGAAATCAATCAACTTCGTTTAGAATCAAAGAAATAAAATTGGTTAATCTACCTTGAAAATGGAAATATTTTTTGCTTTTATTTTTTGACTCATTCCATTTTACTACAACATTTATTAAACCACTACAAAATTGACGGAATACAATTGAATGTCTTCTTTAATTTTGTGAAACAGGTGTTCTCGGGGCCGTGGAACAGCGCTGTGATTTGATTGGCTCCCTCCAGTGTCTCATGACTTTCTCCTCATCACACAAGTTCCAGGTCTCGTCTTACGCTGGCGATTACGATGTCAACCCCGGAAAGCTCGTCACAGAAATGTGCACGTACGTCACTCTCCTCCTAAATGTTTTTATTGCTTGATTTTCAATTGATTATTTTCTGTCTAAAACTCAAATTGGACATTTTTCTCTGTGTGTATGAAATTCATAAAAATTAATTATTCATGTTTGATTAATAACTCATATATGTAGTTTTTCTCTTTTGCCAATTCACTTATATAATATTCGTATTTCTAACCCATTAAATTTTGAGTTCGCCGTCATATGGGATTATTTACTTATTTATTTTCTTTTTTTTTTGGGGGGGGGGGGGCAAGCTTAGTTCGATATGTATGTAATGTTATCTCTATTCTATTTACATGTATCTTGATTTTAAAAAAAATATTGTACGATATGTATTAAATAGAATATATTATTTACAATAGTATATGGATGTGATCTACCTGTAGGAAGCTGGAACACCTGTACCTGTGTGTGGGGGACCGGATGTTGGGGTGCGCCCCACAGTACCGGCTGATGTACGAGACCGCTGTCTCTTCCGGGAGGTTCGTCTGTAATGACGGCAAGCAAGGTACGGCTAATTAATGGACGGTAATTAGTGAACCCCACAAACACGTCAGCAAAACCTCAGTGTAAAGGAGAGTTCGGGGGATTAAATCGTGTGGTTGCTTTGTGTTTACATGCGTCATAAAAAATAATCAAAAAAGGAATTTACACTTGTTAACATGAAAATGATATTTGATCAAACTTTTTTAATTTGATTAATTGATAACACCCATCCTCACTCATGTTTAAGATTGGCGAAATGTCATTCTTTTACTATACTGATAAAAAAATTAGATTAAAATTTCTTTTAAAAACATTAAATTAATCTACAAATGTATATTAGTAGACCTGTTTAAGGTACCACCCTTATTTTACATTGCTACCTGTTACAGGTTTTATAGACAACTTCCGGTGCCTCGTTTCCAACAGCATCAGAAACAGCTCCATCAGTTGTGGCGGGAAAATCCTCACTGTCATCCAGAAAATTTTCTCCAGTCCTGCGTCTGTTCTACCCGACCTAGCGTCCAAAGCAGACGAGCTGTGCATGTAAGACAGTCTATAATTTTTCTCATCGCAGAGAATTTTTTTTAGATAAACTATCTACAAAATACTTCTTCAATATTTACATACAATACCCAATATTATCCATATGCATGGATTGAAACTGAACAGTGATACCCAGTGGAGATTCATTAATCGATCGTTTTCTAGCTATTCCATAAATATTTTTTTTCAAAGATTGCATTCTATATTCTTACTACATCGTTTACCTTTAAATAAAACTAGGTAAAAAACACAGGGATGATTTTTGAGCAAAACAAAACCAAAAAACCAAGAAAAATAGACAAAAGAAACAAACAAACTCCACAGTGTCCTCTCTATAATATATTGCGGTACCATGAGCAGATCTTTTTCAACTTTCAGCAAATCCAACGACACGTTGAAGTGTGTGATAGAGCGGACCACGGCAGAGTGCGGGGCTGGAGCCGCCGCCTATGTACAGCGCTACATGGACACCTCCATCTCACCCCTCAAGTCATTCTTCGCATGCACTGACAACCGTAAGTGTCAACTATATCAGAGTGATAAAAGATCTTTTGAAATTCTAAATTAGCTTTGCAATAATCCGAAATTTATTTTTTGTTAATTTATCAATGATATCCTACCAAATGTACAATTACACATTTTATCTTATTATCATTCAGAACCTTACATATATCAAACTGGAGTTAACACTCAAACTAAATGGAGGGACATACAGACAACCAGACAGGGCCAACTGATACCGGCTGTATCACCGGAAGTTACCGCTTACACACAACAACCAAAACCACACCCAGAGCCGTTTCCGAAACCCATCCGAATGAAAGCAAACGCAGTGAACTTTGATTTAACTGCGATTCCGATAAATTCGTTACAAGAACCAGTTGGTGAACCAGAAAAATACTCACCAGAACCAGTTGGTGAACCAAAAGTGTCCCTACCTGGACTTGTTAGTGAACCAAAAGTGTTCCCTCCTGAACCAGTTGGTGAACCAGAAAAATCCTCACCAGAACCACTTAGTGAACTAGAAAAATCTTTACCTGAGCCAGTTAATGAGACAGAAAAAATCTTTCAAGAACCAGTTGGTGTTCCAGAAGAATCCTTAGTAGAACCAATTGGTGAACCAGAAAAATCCTCACCAGAACCAGTTGGTGAACCAGAAGAATCCTTACTAGAACCAGTTGGTGAACCAGAAAAATCCTCACCTGAACCAGTTGGTGAACCAGAAAATTCCTCACCTGAACCAGTTGGTGAACCAGAAAAATCCTCATCAGAGCCAGTTGGTGAGCCAGAAGAATCCTTACTAGAACCAGTTGGAGAACCAGAGCCAGTTGGTGAACCAGAAAAATCCTCACCTGAACCAGTTGGTGAACCAGAAAAATCCTCACCTGAACCAGTTGGTGAACCAGAAAAATCCTTATCAGAACCAGTTGGTGAGCCGGAAACCTTGCCAAATACGATGATAGTGAACCAAAAACCTCAACCGGTGGCAATCAACTTACCAAATGGTCCTAAACAGTCTCAGTCAGAGCCTGAGAGAAGAGACTCTAAGGTCAGTGAACCAGTTCTACTCACGTCGACAACTACCACAATTGCCCCGATTATTATAGCCGGAACAGGAAGAACATGTAGAAAATACTGCTTCCGGTACCGTACTTTGAGCCGTTTCACGAGTCAAGAGAAGGAGGAATACGACGCACTTTGCGACCGTATGTGTCAGATGGGTCGGTGTATGACCACTGTGTGTAGTGCGGAGTGTGGTTGTCCCCGGAAACTGGTATGTAGTTACACCGGGTCCCGGAGGAGATGGGCCGGGGACCACTGGTGTAACAACCTATGTAGACAGGGCTCCGCCCTCTGTCGACAGACCCAGTGTAACTGTCGATACGACTAATGGGATAGACCCCTATACTGTAGACAGACCCAGTGTAACTGTCGATACGACTAATAGTATAGGCACATATACTGTAGACAGACCCATTGTAACTGTCGATACGACTAATTGTATAGAAACATATACTGTAGACAGACCCAGTGTAACTGTCGATACGACTAATTGTATAGACAGATATACTGTAGACAGACCCAGTGTAACTGTCGATACGACTAATTGTATAGACACATATACTGTAGACAGACCCAGTGTAACTGTCGATACGACTAATTGTATAGACACATATACTGTAGACGGACCCAGTGCAACTGTCGATACGACTAATTGTATAGACACATATACTGTAGACAGACCCAGTGTAACTGTCGATACGACTAATTGTATAGACACATATACTGTAGACAGACCCAGTGTAACTGTCGATACGACTAATTGTATAGACACATATACTGTAGACAGACCCAGTGCAACTGTCGATACGACTAATTGTATAGACACATATACTGTAGACAGACCCAGTGCAACTGTCGATACGACTAATTGTATAGACACATATACTGTAGACAGACCCAGTGTAACTGTCGATACGACTAATTGTATAGACACATATACTGTAGACAGACCCAGTGTAACTGTCGATACGACTAATTGTATAGACACATATACTGTAGACGGACCCAGTGTAACTGTCGATACGACTAATTGTATAGACACATATACTGTAGACAGACCCAGTGTAACTGTCGAAACTGTGCATAAGGACGACTGTGATATCCAGAACTGTTCATCAATTTTATTTTTACACAAAATGTGCAATATCATTTTATATACAATATACTTTTGTTTGATGGTTTGTGTTTACTTTTTAATAAAAACCTTTAAAACCAATATATTAGTATTAATTATTATGATTGTGTTGTGCGTGTAAAGTGTATATAATTATGTGTTGTGTTGTGTATGTATAGAGTGGCGGAGAGTGGAGTTATGTGGGATGAGGTTCTCCTCGGCTACTTATGTTTGACAGTAATTAACCCGTACTGTCGTAAGATTTATTGTAAGTGTTTATTTACATGTTCATGGACATACAATGTTTGAATGATTTTTTTCTATAACGCATAAAGAGAGCTTTTACCAAAAACATTCAAGAGACAATGTCAAAGTTTCAAACAAAACTAAACTTGGTGAAAACATTGACCTATCCGATTAAATTGAACCACCTTAAAGCGACGAACGACATAAACCAAGGATGACAATGTTGTTTGGGGATTGTTTCTGGTGACCTCGGTCTTACTTGATAGATGACTTTCACGTGCATGACACATGTTCGTAAGGTTGATTTCAGAAATACATAACTCAAAATGTATATGTATAGTTACATGCATTGAACATCATTTATGATTCAATTAAGAAAGAAGGTCCTGTGGAAATATTTGATACGTATATCTCTTATTTTTGTTTGGTTCAACCTTCTTATAACCATTGTTCTTGATGATAAAAATGTTTGCATTTTTTTACGAAATGAGATAAAATTTTACATAAATGTGTTTTTAATTTCAATTAAAAAAAAATTCGATAATAGCTTACTTAAGGTCTTAAAGTCCAAAATATAGTCCAAAACTATTTTTTCGATCTAAATGTTTACAATGCTTCAAGCAATATGAGCTGCATTTTTCATGTTGATTTTTTTTTTTACTAAAATGTTCTTTTCTACTAAAATGACAAAAATATCATGGGTTTTAAATTTCTGTTAGCCATATTTTTGTAGGAAAAGGCCGTTAAGAAGCCTTATTTGGAGGAAAATTGAAATATTGCGTCCTGTACAAAAATTGATATGCTATTTATTCCTAAGAAGAGAAATATTTCCTTTGACAAAAATTAATGATTTTTTCAAATCTTATTTATCATAAAAGTTTAAGTTATATACAGACTTATCATACTAGCAGGCTTTTGCAGCAAAATAAAATTCCAAAAAATACAACTCATATTGCTTTAAGTAAGGCATTTTAATAGGCAACCAATTTGAGTATCATTCGTTGAGTTAAAAGCGACTTACAGAGCCTACAAACTTTTGCTATGTAAAAAAAACTTCTCTTTACATTTTGAAAGTTGAAGTAAAAATTCCACTTTTAGACTAAAATGAATATGTTAAACGTTAGGAACTGTTTATTTTTGCTTATTAAAAAGAATAATAAGATCGACAAATCAGCATGAAAAAGATTTTTTTAATGGTATATTGAGCCAATGTATACAAAAACAGGGCACGGGCAGCAATTGTTACCATGACAGAGAATTGTGAGCCCTATATCTTGCTTAAAACTCTACGACTGACCCTAAAATTTCAATCGATCTTTAGAAATGCATTTCTAAAGCATTGTAAAAATTAAAAACAGATCTAGAAAAATAGAATTTAACCAAGATCGTGATTATGCCCCTTTAATAGTATTCAACATCCTCAAATGGATTGTTGACTCTTATTTCCGACACAATTAAAGGATAATGAACTCAATGACTTTGAACAAAAACAGCAAACTTTGAATTTTCTTTTATCACTATGATTGTGGGAATGATAACATTGCCTTATAAATCATTAAATAAATTGCACTCAAGTGATCTCCATAAGTTTTAAAGGAACCTCTGTCTGTTGCAATATAAAAAAGATGTTTTTTACCAACAGGACCACATGTCAGAAGCCATATAATTTGTCTTATTCGAATCGAATATCGAATTAACAAAAAATTATCTTCCAAAACTTGTGATTTGAAAACATGAAATATTTATAAACCAATCAAGCTCAGTTTGCAAAGCAGTGATGGTAAATTAAACATGTAATATATACGATAAGAAGTACTATATTGATGAGTTCGATACTGAGAGAGGTGATACAAAATTACGTTATAATGACTTCTAGTAGTACATGTATAATATATGTCAAGTTATCCTTGATATGTTTCAGTGTATATTTCTATAACGTCATCTGACAAATTGATTAAGTACAAACCGAAAAGTACAAAAGAAATAAATAAAATCCACAAATTAATCAAAAGGAAGTATTTTCTAAAATTATTCAAAACTTGTTTTCTTGCCAAGTTACGTCAGACGATTGTGACGTTTCCCATCATCATAAGTTGTAACTGTCCACAAAATCATAATGCTTTAAAAATTATATATTTGTAATATGTATTTCAAAATATTTTGACACGATTTTAACCCCGTGACGTAAATTGGACATTTCTCCCACACTGCCGAGGAAATACTTCTGACAAGCGAACGCATGTAAAACTAAGCGTGGCCGGCCAAGCGGGTCATGTTTTGTTTGCGTAATTCGTTACGCTTTGTTGAATTTCTTCTTAATAAAACAACGGGAGAGTCATTCAGTCGGCATTACTACAAAAGTCGTAACAATTTTATTACACACAACATACAAACATACAAGAGAGACAACCTGTGTGAGGACACGATGCTTCTACTTCAAACTTTGTTATGTCTCACTGTTTTTCAGGGTATGTAAAAATATATAAAGATTACTATTAAATTCAATTTGGATTTTTTTTTGTAAAGATTATGTATTAATTATTTCATTGATTATTAATTCAAATCAAAAACGTGTATCTGTTGGAAAATAATCTGTACGCCATAATTCTTGATGTTTAAGACTCGCAGTTTTATTTTGCATCCACCAATTGCAAAAAAAAAAACAAAAAACAAAAAAACACGGAATTAAAATGTAATGTAATCAATGTAAAAAAAATGAAAATCATTTATTTATAACAAGACGACGTATTATTATCATAAAGCTTCACATACAATGTTACACGTAACAATCTTTTGTTTCTAAATCAGGAATTTTGAGTCAGTATTGTGACATCACCTCTGCCAACAAATGCTGGTCCCCAATGACGGCCACCCTGGGGGACCTTATCCCTGGCCCCACCCCCTCCTCCATTCCCCCCGCTGTCAAGGTCTACAGCGTCTGCAGGTACGATAACACAGAATACACTCCCTTGGATTATCAAAAGTTTATTTCATATTTATGAAATTGTGTAATTTTTTTAGAAACTATAACATTTTTAAACTTTTGAATAGTGGACTCAACAATGTGTTCGCATGCATGGAGAACAAGATGGCGGCCTGTTCCCCTGACGACCGTCTCCTATACGACACAGCCACCTCGTCAGCCATGTTTCTCTGTACCAAAGGAAAACAAGGTACCGCATTATATTTTGACATTAAATTTATCTCATTTAGTATTAATTTCCTCTGTATCCCTATATTTTAGCCGTATTCTGTAAATCTAAATATTAGATTTATTTGTTAACGTAGGTTACATAGACCATGCCAAGTGTCTGTTCAGCAAGTCATCTCATCAGGCTATGAACACCTGTACAAGTGACGCCATCACCCTGATCAAAACCCTCATCTTCAGCGTGAATGACCTAGCGGACCTGAAGGTCATGTCCAAGGAGCTGTGTGGGTAAGGGGTTCTGTTGTAGCTTTTATTAAAAAATCTTCAAAGATATTAAATATAAAATGCTTTCCAGTTTTAGAAGTTTTCATTAACATGTATATTACATGTAGCAAGAAATTGATGTATAAAAACTGAATTGTTTGCTGGCACGTTCATTTATTATAATAGCCATTGCAATTTTTGAATTATAAACGCAACTGGAATGCAAAGAGCAGGGGACAAGTACGTATGTAGGGATGCAAACATAAAGTCATGGTCTCATTGCCTTGTTTTCATTAGACTTGCGTCGACGGTCCGCTCCTGTCTGTTTGACACCGCCCAGGAGAATTGTGGGCGGCCCGCCGCCTCCTACCTACAGCAGTACATGGACGCCACTATAGAGCCATTCTCCAAGTTCCTCTCCTGTCCCCCACCAAAATCAGGTAGGCCTATCAAAGCTTTCGAACCTAGTTCTTAATATACTAAACAAATTGCAAGTACCATTTGATATGTATTGGAGTTAGTACAACTATTTGTAACAATCGAATAGCAAAGAACTGATAGGTGCTTATGTTAAATTCGTCACTCTTTTACTTAATTTCCAGATACAAAATATCTACCATTGGAAGGAAAAGTGTCATTTGAAAACGGAATGGTTAATCCTTTTGATACAAACACCATTAGCCCGGAAGCGTTAACTCCCTCCAAAATACAAGTAGACAGAGTTCCCTCAACAACTCCCGGAAGCCCCCCACTCAGTGACCAGACCGATGGCCTATCAGTGGTCCCCACCTGTAACAGGTACTGCTTCCTGTACCAGCACAACCTGCCCACGTCTATAAAACAGGGCTACGACGACTGGTGCGAGGTCAACTGTCGCCAGGGGTTCTGTCCCCCAACCTCCTGCACGTGCAACTGTAACCCCACCCCCAGGAGGCTGGTGTGTGAGGCCATGGATCTAAGGTTCGGTCAGAGCTCGGTCGGTTCTCAGTGGTGTACCAGTGTGTGCCAGCAGGGGTTCTGTCCCAAACACTACTGTAGATGCCGCGTGGTACTGGAATAGTGTGGACCGATTAACGTTACTTTGTTCTTGTGTCCTACTGTGTATATTTACGGTACTGTGTACATGTACGGTACTGTGTACATGTACGTTACTATGAAAATGTACGTTGCTATGTACATGTATGCCACTGTGTATAGATCTTATGTACATTACTGTGTAAATGTTCGTCACTGTGTACTTTTACGTTACTGATTACATGTCCGTTTCTTTATACGTTACTGTATATCTGTATGTTTATGTTTACCTTAGTATGTACATGTACGTTAAGGTCCACTGTACGTCACTGTGTACTTTTACGTCCCTGTGTACATGCACATCACCGTGTACAGTACGTTACTATGTATAGTACGCAATTGTGTACATGGACGTTACTGTGTATAGTATGTTACTGTGTATAGTACGTTACTGTGTATAGTACGTTACTGTGTATAGTACGTTACTGTGTATAGTACGCAATTGTGTACATGGACGTTACTGTGTATAGTACGTTACTGTGTATAGTACGTTACTGTGTATAGTACGTTACTGTGTATAGTACGCAATTGTGTACATGTACGTTATTGTGTACTGGCACTTTTAATTGAAAACCTACATCTGTGATAAAGTTACCTCGTGTTAATTTAATAATGTGAAATCCAGTGGTTCTCTTATATTTATAATTTCATTCATATCGTTGTCTTTTTTACTCACGCGATGTTGAAATTGAAATAAACTGATCATGTATACCAGTATACATTTTTATTGTTTTGAGTGACAGGATATTGTTTTTACATGGCATGTGTTATGTTATGGGTCAAAAAACACCACAAAAGTTTAGTTACCTTCAATGCTACAGCGAAACGCATTTATTGGTGCAGCTTTTATAACTGCAATGAAGCTATGTACATTTTGTTGTTAAATATTTTAATTCTTCTCTTCTTGTTGCTGTTGTTGTTAATCTTTTTTTTTGTCTTTGGCTAGCGTTTCTGCTCCAGTATTATAGCTATCAATGGTGTTTCTGCTCCAGTATTATAGCTATCAATGGCGTTTCTGCTCCAGTATTATAGCTATCAATGGCGTTTCTGCTCCAGTATTATAGCTATCAATGGCGTTTCTGCTTTAGTATTATAGTTATCAGTGGTTTGCTCTAGTATTATAGCTATCGGTGTTTTTGTTGCTCTAGTATGAATTGCCATCAGTGTCGTTGCTGCTCTAGTGTTTAAACTACTAGTGTTGTTGTTGCTCTAGTGTTAAAACTACTAGTGTTGTTGCTGCTCTAGTATTACAGCCATCAGTGTTGTTGCCGCGGCCTTTATCTTTGCTTTTTTGTTGCATTTGATTTTGCCGTTCGAAAATGCTAAAGCTTTTAGACTTGCGACTGATTTTCATCAAAACTTTGTTTCGGTGTATATATCTTTTAAAAAGGTTGGTGTTGTTTTTAATGGAATGTTACTGCAATTTGTGTTGTTGTCTGTTTATTCAATGTTATTGTTGGCGTTATTGTCACATCTGCTTTACAATGTATATGTTAAGCTAAATTATGTACTTTGGTATTTGGGATTGTGTTAAGAGCAAAATATGAAGGCCAACATAGTACAACTAGTCCGGTAACTTACATGTAGGTTAATTCCCTACACCGGATTGTTTACGAGGCCCTACCATGTTTACAATTTTGTTCAGATGACAATTGCGGATGTTTATTACTTAACATGTACTCCAACGGCAAGTGCACTTTAATATCCTAATGCTTCGTGCATTTCAAAGTATTTACAATATTTACACAATAATTTGAACTACAATGGGGGTATCTTTAGTACTTTCATTCTCTCAATTCAAAAATCCATTTAGCTTCTGACAATGTATTCAGTTTTATAACATTTAAGACATTATATATGTATTCAAAATAAAATTAGCACACATTTCATTACATTCTTCAGTTAACGGTTTCATTCACTTCTGTTCACATAATCATATCGTTACACACGTCGGGCTCGATATGCTGGTATTTCCACTTCCTATGGCAGATCGGAGAGGGATTTCTTGGGAGGCAGACCTGTGGGTTTAGCTTTCTCTTTGTTCTTCTCCTCAAACATCAGGATTCTAGTTAAATGTTTAAAAAACAGGTTTAACAGTCTCTAATTTTGAAAACACTTGGCAGATGACGTTTTGATTCTCGTTTATAAATTACGTTGGTATAGAATGATGTTATCATGGAGTTCAGTCAGAGTACTATAGTAATGATTGTTCCTGATCAACATCTTTTTAAAGGTACTATATACATGTATATTAAATTGAATACTTTGAAGAAACATTGTGCGCAAACAACTGTAATATCTTCTTCAATGTAAATGCAAGAATTTTTTAAGTGTATACATGTACATTCAGACGCCAATTGCAAGCTTATGCGTTGCTTGAACTCGAAATGATTATTGTATAAATGTTACTGCTAAATTAATGTTATTCTGAAATCTGAACCAGAGTACAATATTTACACGTACATTTTAAGGATGGAACTTTTCTTTCCAAGCATCATGTTGAGGAATTCTGGGTAATGGATAGTGCCAGAGTTTGTGGTATCAATCTCAGCTATCATTTTCTTTAACTCTAGATGGGTCTTTGCCTGTCCTAGTTTCTCCATCATTTGTTTTAATTCCATTATGTCTAACAAGAAATCAATCTTTAAAGTCATTTATGCTGCAGTAAGCATCAAACATGTTGATTCTGTTGATTAAGAAAACCGCTGCACTGATGTTAATGTAGATGTAAAATATTTTTTTCTGTTTTGATAACGTATTTACTGTGTCCTTTTAAAAAAAAAATATAACATTGAAAAGATGTATAAAACAGATTTAACGTGCGGATATTTGTGACTTACCTATATCCCCCGAATTATCCAAGTCATATTCCATGAATTTTTCTGTAAGATAAAAATGTTTGGTTATTCTAAGTAATTTATAATTTATTTCTTATCAAGTCGTATACTAGCATAACGCATACAGGTTTAGTTAAACGATGTGAAAGTGTAAGTGCACAAGTAACTACACCATTTTACATATTAAAAGCGGTAATTATTCCATGTTTATTATGAAATGTCGTACTTTGATCCATTGCTAGTATTATATAGCTGATTATCTGAGCCTATGTTGGAATAGGCCCACCATGCATACATGTACTTCCGTAAGAAATCATTATCCACAAGTTATCGTACTTGAATCATCAAAATTACACACAGACCTTTGTATTCGTTCAATTTCTCCTCCAAGTCTTCCACATCTTTGTACGTATCTCCATCCAGAAAATCCTTCAATTCAAAAATTTATAACGGTGTGCATTATAGAGAAAAATTATTCATCTCGTATAAGTATACATTTACATATTTGAAATATGTACATGTTTTCATCATAAAATAAACTACTTTAAGTTCTAACAAATGTTCAAAGACTTTTAAACAAACTTGATAATCCCGTGTCATGTATGTGGGTTGTTTTTTTTCTTCGTAATTAAAATATATTGCACGTTAATTAGATGGAACCATCTGTGGTTTACTACAATGACCCAATGATATTTATGGTACTTCTCCCATATAGTACTACTTACGGTATCTACTTATGGTACTTCTCCCATCTAAAGGAGATAATTCTTGCTGAGTTTGTTTGCATTTATGTACATTAAAACCTTACTTGGGGTAACATTATGAAAGCATTTTTTTTTTAATATTTGTATTAGACACTCAGCAGGATTATAAATAGAAAAGATCGAAACAATTTAAACAAAATAATATACGTATTCCTGACCGAGTACATTCAGTCCCCAAATACAATCTATTAAACGTGAATGGTTAAAGCTCATCCAATTTTTATATCTTATTTAGTTTACTGGCAATAATGTTTATACTGATATCTATAAACCACATTTTTCCACATAGTAAAATGAATGGGATGAGACATCACAATGACTCTACACACCAGCGTCTAGTAAGTACACTGTAAGTACTAGTACCCTATTGACTTCGTCCAACTCATCTTCCTGCTTCTTCCGTAGTGCTCCATATCGCTTCCCTCCTAAGAAAAAAAGTAGGTTTTTAAGTTATAAATATTTGCATCACAGTATGTTTAATTAAAAAATGTGAGTACAATACATGTAGTTACCCAATACACGTATTTTTCTAAATATTTTTTATTTTCTTAGGTGTAAATAAAGATTCATACTTGTCAAAAGTTTATTATATATTACACACAGTAACAGTACACGGCGAAAACTTGGATTTGTGCCTATCAAGAACGTCCTTATATATCGTACATAGAGTATATCCTTCAGCGTACATGTAGTTATTTACTCATCTATGAATGTTGTGTATGTCCTTTTTTTCTTGGTCCATCATCTGAACTGCGTATCATATTATAAAATCGTTTTTATACACTAGGACTTGAGTTCCCATGATTTATACCTGTACCTATGTACAGGACCAGAAGCATTCGCATGAATTCACATACACATGAATTAACCTCAACAAAAATAAATGTTAAGAAAGTATGCTAGATTAAAGAGAATATCCATGTGAATTTTTCGCTTTTTTTTCATGAAGCATTGGAGCCAGATGTAGCTGTGTATTTTGTTGTATTTTTTATTTGTAAGCTTTATTTTGATTTTTTTTTTACTTTGTTTCATGTGCTATAAGGCATATTAATTGCTTATACACATAAGGTGTATTAATCGTTTATAGACTCTCTAGTAAGAATTTCTGGATAAAATGGCGCTTCTTAATGCCCGTTACATTGTACAATTTTAAGAGCTTCTCGTTAGAGTCTCGTCCAATGCGTGACAACGTCATTAAGAACAAGTAGTCAGTACTTCTGTAGAAGAGACATTTCCGGAAACAAATTTACTTCCATTAATTGCTTGTGATATTATTTCACAATGTTTTCAACGGGATTTTTAAACACCAAGAATTATGTTGATATTAGCCTTGAGTCAAAATCTCATATAAGCGAAAATTGATATTCATAGAAAACTGCCAAAAGACGTTCAACTTTAGAGCGTATCGTTTTACCTAGAAGAGACACTGTTTGATACGAATAAAATGCATTGTACATGCTAACGGACCACCGTTGTACGAAATCGGCGTGTAAGATGACCTATATTTTCAACATTTCTATGTCACTAGAATCGGCTGCCGGATGACTTTCTGATATATCTTACATGTATGACCCTTTTTTTCTCTCTCTCTCTCTCTCTCTCTCTCTCTCTCTCTCTCATCCACACATTAAGATACACAGATCATCACTCATAATGTCCCCATCCCACAAATCAGGCCACATCTTAATGGATTATTTCACTGACATCATTTGTCCCCCGGGGTTACACAGGTAAAAGCTTTCCTACACAGGTGTATCGTTTACTTGGACGTTTCAATAAGTGTTGTGTTTGTAAACATAGTAACATAATTGCATTGGTGTATAATGCATTCTCGATGAAAAAGACACCCAACATTTCATAGGACTCGTACATAAAACACGCACCTGATCAGCAATAAAGTAAACAAAATGAGCATTGAAGAAACTCTTTAACCATATTCAGGAAATAAAATAACATCAGGTAAATCAAATGGGAAAATAGTTTCCTTCTATATACCTGTGGAAAAATTGATACAAAACTTTCAACAAGTATTAGCTAGCATTTTGATTTCCTTATAATGAAAATAAATAAACGGAGCTATACGCGTATTATATGTAATTGAAACCAAGATTCCATTTAACACATTGTTCGTAGAACAGAGTAAATATTCAGAGAAGTTGGAACCTGCGTGATTTACCTTGCTTGTCTTTAAAGTCCAGGGACATGATGGCGAGGGTCCGACCTCCAATCTAAATACACAAACAGTCCGAGTAACGCAGTCTCCGTGTCGCCGTGAATGATTAAATTTCACCAGGGGTTACCATGCTAACGTACGTATATCTGCCGCTCTCAATATCTATCCCTGTGTGTCCTCTAACTTCCTGCTTGTTGTCACGTGGTGTTCGTACTGTGACATTTTATTATGAATAATGAGATGCATTTATTACATGGGTGTTTATCAATCGACATGATTATTTAATTGCAAACTTTTATAAACGATGAATGAAAGTGTCCACTATCAATCTGCATGATCCAAACTCAAAATTAAAAAAATATCCATCGTTCTCTAATTAAAATCGAGCACATGCTTGCTTGAATAATTTCACTGCTAGGGTTCAATATTATAAATATTTGAAATCGGTCCTTGTAAGTCATTTGCTGATTCCAAGACCACGTTGGAGGAAAAAAAATCAGACACTCTTGTTTAATTTACTTTGATAAACATACCTGCAAATTAAAAAAAAAAGATTTACCTAGTCAGGGGTAAAATTAGAATTTAGTCAACCAGATTTTGTACATACTTGTATGTAATCTTATTCTGAAAGCTCCAAACATTCTGCATACCACCAAATGATAATTTACGAAGATACTGTTTACGTATACACCTGTTTTCCTTAGAGCGTTTGAAAATAGGAACAAAACCTTCAATGATTTGACAAGGCGGAACTTAATTCACGACTGAACATCGTACATGTAAAATGTCTTGATGTCTGGGAGACAATTAACTTACTAGTCTTTCACGGCCAGCAAGCAAGCATCTTTTTTTAAAGTGGGGGGGGGGGGGGGGGGGGGCTCATAAAAAAAATCTTGACAGGAAAAAAAAGAAAAGTACATGTACCTTAATGGTAGTTCAGAAATCAGGATTACATTCCGGAAGTACTATATAGTACTTGTCAACGAGTGATAGTACGGAAAAGTCACACCTTAAACCAGTAAACAAAGTACTTGTAATGACGAAGACAATCACTACATGTATCCATTACGTGGCGATAGCCAAGACAGGGGCAAAGCGAGACAACTCTCGGGATTTCTTCCCTATCATCTCCATCACAGTGTGTTTTATTTAACAGCTAACGAAGGGTCAAAATGTCTGCATCTACATAATGTTGATGTAAGTACACTCGCTTGTGGAAAAAGAATCGAAATTCCTCTGACGTAATAAAACTGGTTATAAACAGCATGCAACAATATTTCATTGCAAACACGCCATGGCTACATAAAGTTCTCAATATTTTTTTTTTTTTTTTTTTTTTTTTATTCATTAAATAAAGTTTTATTCATCGAAATACCGGAAAATCGGATGAGAACTGTCAATTGTTTTAGAAATTATAATTTTTTTAATTACCAAATTTAACAAATTTAATTATGCAAATTGAGATAAGTTCATTTTCTACAAGCGTTAATTAGTAATTGATGAGCGGAAATAAATCCTAAAATTTCGGAATTTTCACTGGAATATTTTAATCAGAATAAATGAACTTTGTAGTCTTCCGCTTCACATATTTTTAGTAAACGAAGTGGATCCACACATTAACTAGTACTGTTAAGTACACGTTTTACAAAGGATCTTGCTGTCCAACAATGTACCAAGAGTTAAAAATATTATAGAACATATATGTATACATGTGGATAGGACAGCGCATCGATGATGATTTCACGGGGGTTGGGGCGGGGGGGGGGGAGGCAATTAGAGTCATAACATAAAACAAATAGTGAAATACACATATAAACCATGAAATAAATACCTGCACATTGTATGTTTTCTAAAATACTATTTGCAGTAGCGCAGTCACGTCGATATCCATGAGATTGAAGTCTAAAATTTGCATCAAAAAGTCAAAAACTGTCAAAAAGAAACTAACCGAATTACTACTTACTACTTTCCCCTTCTATTCCACTCAATGGGAGAATGTTTATTAGCATAATCATCTACAATAATTAATATTCAATTTAAGAAGCATCATTCTACGGCATGTTTGAACGCTTATTTTGCCGGTAAGTATATACAGTAAAACACGGTTATAGCGAACACGTTTATAATGAATTGACGCTTACAGCGAAGTGATTTTCATTCCCCGTGACTATTTTACATGTTGTAGACTTGGCGGATATTACGAATTACGCTTATAACGAAGCAAAACCGCCCGTCTCTGGCGCTTTGTTATAATCGTGTTTTACTGTATTCCGTCCTGATTTGTAGATTTTAAATTTCTTTTTAAAAACAAATGCTTCTGTTTAAATTTATTTTTATTCTATTGTTTTACTTAAATTTTTTATATTAAACAATCATTATTGGATATATATTTCGAATGCATTTCACCTTTGGCTCATGAATAGTAAACTGTAATTGGTGAATATTTGAGAGGGGAGTAAGCTGGGCATGCGCAAGTTACCGCATTATTTGGAAAAAAGAGAGAGAGAGACACGAAGAGATCTGTAGTCTGAGTGCTTTGGCGAAATGAACATACCTTATTGTTATATTTATATATTGACAATGATGTTTAACTTCTGAAGTTACATGATACATTTACACGTGAACGCGGAAATTCTGCTGCAGTGGATTTGTCTTGAATTTATGCTTGCTGTTTTGTCGCTTATTTTAAGAATGAAGATAGATAAAACTGCAATAGTTCCTATTTTAATTTTAACATCGATCAAAGGTAAACTTTACATCTGTTTTCACTTCATCAGCCTGCCCCCCCCCCTTTTTCTTGCAGCAACAAAGTTTTTAAAATTTACATATAAAAAATTGAATTATCATGGAGTTGCCCCCCCCCCCCCACTTTTTTGGGAGTATGTAAAAAATTGATATGAAAATAAGGAAATGAGGAGTGAAATTGAAGTTATATACTACGCCAGAAATAAGAAATAATAAGCCAGACATTTTGTAAAAGATGAGTCCAAGGGTTTGGTTGTCGCAGGGTACTTTGGCAGCTGGATCTTTACCAGATTTATACCCATGTCTTTATACAATAGCCAAAGATTTGGCTACGACAATGAAGTAAAAAGCATCCTTTTTGTGAAAAAATAGAACACATACAATTGTACTTTGTTTAAAAAACTAGTATATATAATTTCTATCACCAAATACTTTAACAAACATATACAGCGTTTGTTTAAAAGTCTGTAAATAAATAATGATATAGTCTCTATAGCTACAGGTATAAATACCTCTTTGGCCGTTAATGTTAACAAGGACTAAAATTATAAACAATTTAAACACAAGATTGTTAGTAAAAAACTTTGTTTACATGTAAGTCTCCAATGTCGTGAATTATATCACTAACGATCCCATTCACTCTGATGTTTACTTCTATGGTATATCCAATCTAAATGACTAGCATGTATTTGACGTTGACACCTTTTGTCACAGTGACGTCACACACGACACAGGGTGGCCGGCTCCTGGCGAAAATCGGGAATCCTTCTTCGGGCCAGTGTTATATTTCCGAGGTTTCGGCTCTCCGTGAAGCAGACGATGCTAAACATAGTCTCCAGGGCCTCTCGTCGCCCTCGAACTTTTTTTGACTGCGCATGTTTACATGACGCAATGTGTGCACGGAACCCCTGTCCATAGAGATAGATCTTTCTGCATTTGGGGTGTCCCGGGCAGGGCCACATGATAGGCATAGCAGTGATGATAACGAATAAACTGAAATGACATATTATTCGATGAAAGAATGGATTAATCAACCTAAGAATTAATCAACCTGTAAAAGGAAAGAAGATGTGAATTTTATCATAGCACACTGTCAATCATCGTCGAAAACCAACGACCAGTATGCACATGATGCATATCCTTACAGACCGCAGACCAACTCGCCCACTTTTTCTCGTTTTCATAAATAAATTTAGCCTTATTGCGATTGGCTCCTTTACGTTTTCGTGAGGGAAACCTCTGAAAATAGCGACATTCCTTACGTATAAAGAATTACATGGTGTTTTTTTTTTAAATTTGGCCCTAAAAATTTTGCCTTTCTTGTTCGTTTATTGTGAGCAATTAATTTTCAATGGCGTGTGTTTAACGAAAAAAAAAATCAATAAATGAAACGAAAAAATCAATAAATTATTGAATTCAAATAAATTATAGAATTAGCCAACGGCCTTTAAGTGTACATGTATACTATACGGTTGGTTGGTTTTCGACGATAGTGGTCAATAAAAATTAACAAATTTCACGTGAATCAAACATGTTCGGAAATTCAAACCTACTACGCATATAATAATCGAACTTTTCAATTTGAAATCCCTTTCTCTCTATCTCTTCCCCTCTCTCTTTCTTTTTTAAATACAACAAACACACAGTGGCATTAAGAAGAATTTTAAAAATCGAACTGCTCGGCATTTGATCAATTTAAAACATTGTCGTAAAGAAAGAAAATATCAATCGAAGATTTTAAGATATGCAGTGCCCTTTAATAAAGACATCCCTGTCTTACCCTGAGAATTTTCCAATCATGTTATTCACTGAAGTTCTTTAACAAACAATACTGTAATTCATCTAAAATTACCTCATAAGTTTGATTGCTATACCGGCATTTAATTAATTCCCAAGTACATTTTAGGACATTATTGAACTACAGTTGGAATGGGCTGTCATGTAGTATTTCTTGCAATACCGGACAGAATTGAAATGAAATAATACTTCTAATCTTTGGAAATACAGACATTTGAGAGATGTCTAGAATATTAACTTGTTCTTGTGTCCAATAAGAGGCACTTGGATATTTATGATTTTTTTAAAATATTGAATATATTGATTATAAATTTTAAAAAAAGTTTGAACGTCGTAGTATTAATTCTTTTTCTTCGAGAGAGAAAAGGTCTGGATTCTTTACAATCAAATGTTTCTTGGATGTCTGGATTTTGTTTGGGAATGTCGAAAACGTTTATGAAATGCAATAACGTAAATCTATCTAAGTATATCAACTGTATTTAATGAACAAATGTATTTAACTGTACCATAGATAGACGGCCTAAATGGAGCGATTAATTACAGCACGCAAACATTGAAATAATTCAGTAAGCGATATGTCTAATCATTCAGATAAAACAGTGAACTACCTGATCAAGATATGTAAAACTTCGAACAGTTTTAAAATTCAAGTTCAAGTTCAAACATTTTTGTATTATTTCAATGATGTTTCTAATTTTGATATTTAGATTAATGCATTACAAGTTATTATTTATTGTCTTTCTTAATTACGTAAATTGAAATCTATTTTCAAATAGATATATTTTTTAATTAACTTACCTTTCTGCTAATTGTTCAGTGTTAACATCCCTGTATAGTCGTCCTATCTTGGGGGTAAGTATCCAATAGTATGTATATCTATTTATTTTACCTGTTTTTGTTAAGTAATAACATAAAGCTTGTTCAGGTAATGAGGCAGCACCTGATTGTGTCCATTAACAACGAATCAAAAACAAGAGCGTGCCTACCTGGATTGCCGAGTCTTTTACTTGATAGAACGTCTCCTCATAGATAATTCATGCGCGGGAACATTGGTGCTGATTGTTCCCGGAGATAAACATCAGGCGTTAAAACTTCGACAAGGATCTCTCACCCCTCAGAATGCGGCTTATCCAGGGAGAAAAAAGAAAAGATCGCGGGGCTAATCTACGCCGGGAATGGTCCAAGGGTTTTTAATATGTTTGCGTCGATATCTAAGCTAGTTAGTAAAAAGAATATTTAATCAGACTCTTTTGTGTTACAACCTAATCCGTCAACAGGCGCTGTATGTACAGTGCAATATTTAGAAAGAGACCGATAATTGAGGTCAGTGAATTTTATTTAAGTTTTACACGACAGGTGAAGAAAAACCGTACTTGAAGAAAGAAATCAAGTCATTGTTTAATTGATCCGTATTAATGACATACAAATATGAAAAATTTAAGGTCAGTTAGCTTAACATTTTAGCCTTTGATCCTGTTTGTAGGCTAATACATATATACACATACTAAACAAGGGTATTTACATAAAAAATTCTTTTAATTGATTTAGTAGGCATGCGAGTATATAATATTAATCATATTATATTTAACTCGGTAACTGCTTGTCAAGATACCTCGTTTTCAACCAATGCTATGGCACCAAAAGTAAATACTAGTTATGCGGTATTTTTTCGTAATCTTGTGCGCTTTACCTGCATATGGACAACAGATTGAACTATCACCGATCAAGATAAACTTCCGTAAACAACTACTTTAAAGATATCATTGTTTATTTATTCATTTTTTTCTCTTAATATTCATTATTCAAACAAAATTCCACCTGACTTCCCAATGAACATGTGATATTCAAAGGAATATGTGGACTTGGGTATTTTTTAAGGTCTATGAAGTCATTCTTTTTTGTATAAGGGAGATAACTCTAATTTTCCAATGAAAAGACTTTCTGAATGTTTTGATGTGGAAATCATTGGCGATAATGAGTTCTTCGAAACACTAATACAGTCATATCCAAAAGGCGTAATGTACCGGTATAATGAACCGTGTATATAACTCGAGTGCAACAGAATAAAAACAACTACATGTAGTTTAACCAGAACACCTCGGTCTTTTTTATGTTCCTGTATATGGTCCTCTTCGACGACAACTGTTCCGAAAAACATAATCCTAACAACAGACAGCATCTCAAGGCACAAACTAATATGTCTAGAGTTATCCCGCATGACATTAAACTACATAGTAGTTTATCTATAATAATAAAAATACTTCATGTAATAATTTCTAGCCTTGGCAAAGACAATATTCTCTATACAGTCATATAGATCTCCTGGTTTGCGATTTTTTTATTTCAAGTTTCAGACTATGACTAATAAGAGTATTAAATGACTAGCTAGAATTTCGATGATTTTCCATTTCAGCTAGAACCGAAAGAGGACAGCTTCTTTAAAGTTGCTCGACACACAGGGCATTTTTTGAAATGTTTTGTGAAATCATGCATATTACACAAACGATTCTTTCTCGATCCTTCAAATAAAATATTTGTGTTACAAGGAACTATGAATTCCGTTTTATTTTTACTCTCTCTGGTCTTCACCTTGAGTAAAACATAGCTCAATCGAACTCGGTACGTCGGCCTGATTTGCACTCCCAAGCCTATCAATTACGTTAATGATCTTGATCAGATCATTGTTCAAAAACTTACATGACTCGCATATAACTCAAATAATGACACTCAAATTTATTTGCTCATTAAAAATGCCTTAATGAAGCATTGTAAACATCAATATCAAAAAAATAATTTTGGACCAAAATCATGACCAAGCCCCTTTCAATTAGGAAGCCGATAGTATTGCTCTAAAATATGTAAAAATTAAAGTAAACATTTCTTCCGAGTATCTTTAATTTAATAAGTATTTTATTCAAGTATATAAATACATTGAATTGGATTGAACAGCAGGCACAATGCCTATTTATGTTCTCTCCTGTAGTCAAGGTATAATATGAGTAATTATATAATTATGTATAATATATATATATATACATATATATTGCCATGGAATTTTGTATAATAGATTAATATTGTAAATAGGATTGGAAGGAGGTACAGTGCAAAAAAATAAACAAAACAAATAGCTCATGATAGGAAAATGAAAATAAAAAAATTGAAAAATAATGGTTAATTGCTAAGGTTGGAAATCAAAAAGTATATGTAATGTAGGGAAAAAATCAGAAAGAAAAGAAAAAACATGTAATAAAAACAAAACAAAAATTAATAACAGAGTAGAAAAAAATGGAAAGTTTGGAGGGATGGGGTGGGAGGGGGAGGGGGAGAACAAATAAGCAATAAAAAATGAAAAGAAAGGAGTGTAAGGAAAGTCAGTGGTACCCATTTTGATACATTTTTTATACAATGTGTACATTTTTACCTATGCATTTACTTAAATCTGTTTGTACTTTTTATGTAAAAATGAATTTTATCAAATAATAGTAGGTTATTTTGAAATGTTAGTTTATCACTTCCAAAAAGTAGATTCTTAATTGTGATTGGTATGGAATTGTCGTTCATATAATCAAATAGAGATTTTCTTTGGGAGGCATATGATGGACAGTGTAAGAAATAATGTTTAGAGTCTTCCACTTCAAGACAGCACTTCTGACATAGTGGAGAAGCAATAAGGTGGTGTGAATAAAGGTCAGCATTTAAGTTACTACTGTTATTTCTCAACTGACAATGCCAAATATTTTCTAATCTTTTGCCATGGTTAAATAATTTATGCATATACAGTTTTTTACTATTAATATTTTTGAGGCTGTTCTTAAATGCCGAAACTGTAGTTATATTTTTTGTATTTTGAGGTAGATTGTTCCATAATATAATTGTAGATGGTATAAAACTATTGATTGAAGTAAGATGTTGTTCTTGCAACAGGTGTGCGATAGATGAAATTGTTTCGAAGATTGTAGGTATTATGTGGGGGGAAACATTCACCAACAATATTAGATAAGTATTCAGGGGTATAATTGTTTAATATTTTGAACAATAATATTAATTTATGGCTACTTCTACGTTTCTTAAGTGTTTCCCAGCCTAATTCCTGATATAGGTATTGTTTAGATGAGTTTCGTCTAAGACCAGTAATTATTCGTGCAGCTTCAATCTGTATACTTTCCAATAAATTACTTTGTTCATCTGTACAATTGTCCCAGACTACATCACCATACTCTAACACAGGGCGAATAAATGCAAAGTAAACTTTAATCAAAGATTCCCTATTTATTTTATATTTGAGTATGCGTAGCATGTTCAATCTTTGGCATGCTTTTTCGTAGATATTTGATATATAATGTGACCATCCCCCATTTGATTGCAAAGTAAGTCCTAAATGACAATGATTATTTTTTTGGATAATATTGTTTATAGTGTTACCAAAAGAGACCTGGGGATGGGTTTTTTTCTTTCTGGAAAAGTTAACATTTACTGTTTTGCTTGGATTAAAATCCACCAGCCATTGATTAGACCACTGTTTGATTTTTTCAAGATCAGCTGTTAATGATTTAGCTGAATTATTATCATTATCATCAACTATTACAAAAAGTGATGTGTCATCTGCAAAGAGTCTTATTTGGTTGCATATATTTTCAACAATATCATTAATGTAAATAAGAAAGAGGAAGGGTCCTAACACTGACCCCTGGGGTACTCCTGCATTAGTGGTTTCAATTCCTGAGGAATAGCCCTCGATGACAACCTTTTGTGTTCTATCAGTAATATAGTTTTCTATCCATCCAAGGATTTCTCCTATGATTCCATATTTTTGTAATTTATAGATGAGACCTTTATGCCAGACCTTATCGAAAGCTTTTGATATATCACAAAATATGAACATAATATCTTTACCTTTATCAAGGTTAGATATTATAATATTATAAATTTCAGTAAGCTGATTAATAGTGGAATCAGAGGGCTGAAATCCTGATTGGTTTTTAAATAAAAGATTGTGGTCCTTCGTATAATTGTGCAGGGTTTTTAAAAGAATTGTTTCCAGTATTTTACATAAAGTGCATGTGAGTGCAATTGGTCTATAGCTTGAGGGGTCCTCTGGGTTGCCCTTGTTCTTATATACAGGTGTAATATGTGACAATTTCCATATAAAAGGTAAATCTTGATGTTGAAGTGTAAGGTTAAATAATTTAGCGATTGGATGTTTGATTGAAGGTATGATATTTTTAAGAATCTTTGGTGAGATACCGTCTGGGCCTGGAGGTTTGGTGATATTTAGATTTGATAATTGATCAACAACATCTTGGGCTGTGATGTTAATTCTTTCTATGCTGTGAGGGGGCCCTGGGCCCTGAGGTGGAAGCCTGGGTTCATTAGTTGTTTCTATATGTGATATGCTTGCAAAATGTTTGTTAAGTTCTGATGCTTTATCTACTGGGTGTATATGTATTTTACCATTAGAATTTATTGGAGGTGGTACTTTTTTTTATTGTTACACTTTGATAATGATTTCACTATTCGCCACCATTTACCAGGAGGAATTGATTTATCTAGTATTTGTGATGTAAGCTTTTGTTTATACTTGTTTTTTTCAGTACGAACCATGTCAATAACCTGATTTCTTAAGCAACGATATTTGTTCCATTGGTAGTCACTATTAGTTTTTTTTGCTTTATAATGGATATATAATGGAGTATCTTTGTGTTTTTCAAGAATAACATTAGGTCTAAAAGATGATAAGATGGAAAACTTCAACTCGAGCAGTCAGCGACGAAAAAACCGTCGTGTACAGAGGATCGAGGGGCACTGAAAGAATTGTTCTGTTATTCATGTTAACCAGGTTTCTTGGGTTGTCGTCGCAATTTTATAGTACTACAAACATTGTCAGAAATCAGTGTATGCTTTATAATTTCAGATAATATGCGCAAAAATGTATGAGCTTTAAAAACAGGAAAATGTCGCGTCTCGTGATTTTGTTTCTTTGTAATAATAGTTTCCTTTTTTTCTAAAATTGAGCGTAAAACTGGATAATTGTCATGATTTTGCCAATACATGTAGGTTGGGAATCCTGTTGATAAACAGTGTACGTGTATCAATCCCATTATACGAATGTTGCAATCGAGTCCCTTCTACGCCCTTCTAAGGTAGAAGTTTTTTCTGGTTTTCAACTTGTCAAACGTAAATTTGATTAATTGTTCATTAAATCAAGATGAAAGGAAAGAAGAATAGTATATTTTTCTTTCATTTTTACTGTCATACAACTTGGCATGGAAAAAGTAATCAATGTTTAGAATCTAACAAGGACGATATTAGATGTAATATTGGCGTAGGAAAATATCACGTGTTTCGCAATTCAGAATTGCTGCAGAATAACGAGTCTGTTATAGCATTTTAAAACCAATTACATTAATGTTGGATTTTTTTACTAATGTGAAGTAATGATATGATACTTGGGTTTCAGAATATGTTTTTAAATTATGATTGCCTATCAAATTACATTTTTATAAGCTTCTTAAAGCGTATCCTACCTCTATACATTGATTTTTTGTGAAAAATCACTAAAATCGGTTTTTCTCTCTTATTAAATAGCCAATTTATTAGCTTTTCTGTCAATTTATATCTTTATATAAAGTCTTCATAATACATAAAAATCAGAAATATTTTATTATTGGAAGCATAAAAAAATAATTAAAATTTCTTCAAAATTTAAGAAAATTAGAGAAAATGCGGGCTTAGCAATATCAATTTTAGTATAAATATTTACTCCAAGCTGATAGACATTCTGATATTCTATCATTTCATTGAAGAATAGAATCTTCAAATCCTAAACAAATGTCTACAGAACTACAAAGAGCTACACTTAATTTTATCATCCTTTACGTTGGGGAAAAAGGTAATGACCTTGACCTGACCTTTATGCAAAAACAAAAAGGTCAAATTTGATCAAACTAATAGAATCATTTGGTAATATGATTTGACTGTGTCAAAATTTCATGAATTTCTTATAATAAGAAGTATGTTTGATATCAAAAATTAGTTCAGATTACGCCCGCGCATTTATATTACATAGAGTTCTTCCAGTAATCTAAGCTAATAAAAACAAATAAGGGATTTTGTTTTATTATTTTAATTTCATTTTGGTATAAAAATATTCTGTCAGAATATACATGTACATTTTCACATACTAAAAATCACATTGGAAAGGCACCTTACCTGTTCCTTGGTATATACATGTATGTAAATCTAAATCAGTTGTGAATCAACAAAGACTAGGACATTGGTTGTATTTGCATCAGAAAATCATATAAATTAAAAAAATAAATACTATTGCATAGCCAGATATACAAAAAAAAGCGTGAACATGAAAAGGGTCTGCATAAGTTTATGAGTGGTTAATTCAGAATTTATCAATAATTGAGTCTTCCTGGATAATGTATCAATTAAGCTTTACATTTTGGAAAAGGCAAAAGAAACATGGCACTTTCAGTTTTACAATCCTGTTTATAGAGTACAATGTCTTGTAATATATACCAAGGACTATTATAAGAAGCACTGACTTGTTATTATATAGCAATAAGTATGAACAGTATGATTAAACGAGTTTACATAATGAATACGTAAAAGTACATAACCAATGACCTACTGTATAATATAAACTTTCTCTCTCTCTCTCCTCCCTCTCTCTCTTTTTCTCTCCTCCCTCTCTTTCTTTCTCTCATTTTATTCTCGCACACACTCAAAACCATATGAACTGTCGTAAAAGAAACAGTAAACAACCTTACAATGGTTTGGCATTAATGGCACAAGAATTTATGTACATGATATGTAATATATTAACACGCATTTAAAAATATATAAAAAATGGTTTTAAAATGCTATCCATCTCAAAATTCTGTTGAGCACTTTAAAACATTCACCAGTAAATATCAATAAGAAACAAAACTTTGACCTTGTTAACTTACTTAAACTTTGAGTAAACAACAGTTTGTGTTAGTTTTAAATATATAGTAGTAGTATACATGTAGATTTTTATGTACATTTCACGAATAATGTTCATAAATTTCCAGGTAAATATTCATTACGTTCAGTATTTAAAGAGTGGTCCAAAATTACGACCGTATACAGTTTTTCCGGTTATTTCGTTTGTACTCACGTGTAGAACAATAAAACCTGAGAAGAGAATTGAACAATGGGTTTAGTTATTATTTAGGAACGATTCCACAAATAGAGAAAGAAAGAGAGTGAGAGAAGGAGCCAGCTGATGGTGACAGACGACGCTCCGGCTATCCTGCACTTCAGGGTGTCGTATCTGGAAGAGAGAGTAAACAGTTGTAATATTCAGTAAAATAAAAACATGGCGTCTCTTCTATTTAAATCAAGTCTTGCAAGACGGAGAATAAAATCTGTCGATACACATGATGAAGCAGGACTTTCTGTATGCCCTCAAACAGTAGCAACCGTCAAAACAAGTTTTTAAAACATCTTAAGACCAATGAGAAAATGACGAATTACAATCTTGTCTGTGAAAATTATGATAGCAGAACGCGCACCTGTTGGGTTCCCCGCGTAACATCTTGTTGTATTCCTCCTCCATCATCTGACCATCGAAGAACCAGCTGAGGTCATTGAACGGGTACTCGTATCCCTGGCGACACTCGCACTTGTAGGCACCCCTCAGGTACCTCTGGGTGGGGGTCTGTAGCGGTAGGGGTAGGCACTGAAGGGTAAAACAAAGCATCGTAAGTACTCAACCATGATTAGAGCTGTATAATGGGACGTTTCCTTATTGCTATGTTTGTGATAGAAATAACAACAAGCTTTAAACTCTCTCCTGTGTAATGCATTTCATGCACGTTGTGTATAAAATAAAATTGGAAATTTCAAGTTTTCGATAGCAGTCATTGAATCAAGGTAAAATAAGAAAAAAGGTTTTTACATGCAGATATTGAGCAGGTAAAAATCAAACTGAAATACGGACAAGTGGTATATGTTTTTGCGAACATTGAAATATATATTGAGAAATAGGCTACAGTATAGGTAATTTATAGAACTAGGCGACACTCCGTGAGTTCATTATTGACACAAGGGAACAACCACTTTACTTGTCACGTGATTATTCCGCCAGTGCCAAGAACGACCAACAGGAAATACTTCCGCTCAGAGAAAGTAAAGCAAAGGAGAGAGGAAATAAAAAAGGACTACGCCATGCATTCTATCTATGAATTAAATTGATATTGAGAAATCTAAGATATTATGAAAAGACTATATATGAATACTAGATAAGTGAATATTACGTTTATAAGTATACTGATGCTGAACTTACGTATTGCGATTTAAAGTGACATCGCGCCGTGTTTTTGAAAGCATTAGCCACACTATAGTCCCCGGGACATTGACGGAGTTCCAGAAAATCTAATTTGACATCAACCGTTACCACTCCGCTGAAATGAAAAAAAAAACATACTACATGTAGTATATATATATATTGTATTCTGTCTTGTGATGTATAAAGTATAAAAGATCGAACACTTTCGGATGCTCTCTCTCTCTCTCTCTCTCTCTCTCTCTCTCTCTCTCTCTCGTTACTTACTGGAATTCTAATCGAGTCTTCAATGGATTCATTCCAAAGAACGGCGCAACATATGTCACCACCCACTCGTCCACCATTCCATCACATTTAAAGGTCGGTCGCAGCCACTCTCCATGCTCATACTTGGGCGCAAAGTATCTCAGGGGGTAGTGCTCCCACCTCACCAGACTGGTTCCGTTCGGATCTGAACGGACCATGGGTTTGGCGGTATACTGCTCCAGGCCTTCAAAGTTCGTCTGCCATCTTGCTTTCATGTCTCTGAACCACCTCTGCTGTGTATAAGGTGCCTTGAATCCTGCGTAGTCTACCGCCCGGAACTTCTCTGTACCGTCCGTATCAGCCGCAGTGTGGGTGTAAGCGAAAGGTCCAAAGAACTCCCGAGTGATTCCATGTACAAACCGTGGGTCTGTGTTGTTCTCGGGCGGTGACATTCTGAACTTGTAGCGATCAAAAAAGGCGCCACTGCCCAGAATCTTAAAGTTGCTCATAACATTGGCGAGAACCTCTCCAAGTATGTGAGTTTCGTTCAATCGCTTGTCACCGCGGACGCTTCCGAACTCCTCGTATTCATCGATGTTTTGGAGGAAATCGCACAAGAAGTGGGACAGCCTTAGAGCCGTGCGAGCCTCGCCTTCGAACTGCCTCTCCGCTCCATACCCGGCGTCTCCCGGCAAGAACAGCTCGTAGTCCGGCTTGGTACGACAGTTCCCTTTGTTTGTATTCTGTTTTCGGTACAAAATCTTTTCCATTCTTGCATACAGTTCCTGGTCAAAAAGGTCCCTCTTGTGTCTCATAAACCGCTTTTCTCCCTGGTATCGCGGTATAAACCTTCTCTCTTGCATCCTTTCTCGAATTGATTTGATTGCGGATCGTTTGGCGACCAGTTTCTTCATTTTCCTTGAGGTGGAGCGCTTCTGTCTCGTACTCTCGCTGTCTGAGAGTGCCTCAGTCGGCGCGACCCGCGGGCTGCTGTCGGAGGGAGAAATCAGGTCCAGGAAGCGGTCCTGTAGAGAGGCGGATCTTCTCTTCCTCTCCACAAAACTCGGCATCTCATTGGGCGGAACCATCAGTTCTACAATTCAACACATAACGTTTCATCAAATCCCGACAGACCTTTCATTTAATATATTTAAATAAAAAAAGAAGAAATATCAGTTTATTTCAGTTACACATCTGAAAGAGACGTACCTTCAACCTGCAAACATTCGAACCCGACGTCATACTCCGCTCCTGTCGCCTGTTCGATTTCGAGCCCAAGGAAGGGTCCATCGTGCCACCAGGGGTAGTAATAACCGGGCTTACAAACACACTGGTAACCGCCCCGGCGGAATCCGAAGCCGTGAATTACCTCGCACTGTCAGAGAGAGAAAAAATTAGTCCCACTTTATTATCGAAATATTCCATATATTATATTTTTTTAAAGCTGAAGATTACTACAAAAGCGATACAGGTTTAGATTCCAGCTAACATGGCAGGCCGTTTCAACCGCTATAATGTAGCTACAGCTTCGATCAAAATGTCCACTAGGAATACGTGGGATTGGAACCCGGCAATGAAATGTTCCATTAAGCCAGACCGGTACCGATGTCTGGGGCCCTGGGGAGCCTTTGTTGGTTTGATGTCATTGTGATCGGCCAGAGGGGGCACCATTTCGCCATGTATTATTCAGTCCCCCCTTTAGAGGTTTTGCTTTAATTTACGGGCCGCGTGATTGATGTGTTAGGTATTGCACTTGAATAATTAATATTAGTATTTAATGAACCAAAGTTGCCAGGGTATTGATTTAGTTAGAACCATATTTACCTGTTAATACCGAGATTTAAAAGGTGCAATTTTCCTAATGTGTTACGAATTCTCGGCTTTCATTTTATTGGAATACAATGATAGTCCTGACTTTATAACTCGCCTACTGTTATAAACAGACCCGGATCGGGGTAGATGTGTCATGGACACCTACATTTACCTGTCTCATATTTGTCTCACGTTTTAGAGTCAATCTATTTCCATACGAACGTACTTCTGTCTGTACACGCAATACTTTAATATAACTCATTCCGACTATAGAGGGGGAATTAGAAATGTTTGGCGACGAATGTCGAATTACAATGGCTGTTAATTCAAAATGGAAATTTCGCCTTTTCATTGTGTTGTTATGAATAGCCTGTTTGCGTGCTGAGGTTCTACTTGTGTGCCAATCATCTGGCTTTATCAAGTCTGGGCTCCATAACCAAATTGTGTTTCCCGCCAACTGTAGCGCACTGGTTCCTTAATGAACCAAATGCTGGTATTCATATTCCGTTTTCATCTCTGTGTTTTTATATCTCAGAATAACACGAAACATATCAATTGGTTATTAATCAATGAAAACAGGGCCCTGGGGTACAAGACAACATCGAAAACAAGTTAATCCATTGCATCCAAACAATTAGGTCATGGCAGAATTTCACAATTACTTCTGGTACGGCATCGTTTTGTTATTGTAAATAAACTCTGGGGGTGGGGGTTATGGATACCATCGAATTTTCAAAAGAAGTGAAATCTGTTACTATAATTGCATTGTGGGTAATACATGTATGAACCAAAATCGTAAAAAGCAACAAGAAAAAAAGGGTCCACGTTTGCAATTATGACATGCAGCAGACCTCGTATATAATTTATCTCATACAGAGTTATCTTTCTTGTCAATACGACACTGTACCGTCAGGGTTTTTGAGCTTGACCACGTGACCAGTGCTACTCACCATGGTAGACGGCTTACAGCGCGCTGTCCCAGCGAAGTAGTTGGGCTCCGGGTTACCATCACTGATTGGACAGGGGTTGATATCGATCCGCTCAAACTCGATGTCCATGGCTGACACGGCCACCGTCCTGTAAAAATACGCGGCATCGTCATCAACAATATCATCTACTAGATCGTCAAAACATCGCCTACACTGTCAGAGTGGATGGTAAAATGACGAGCAAGTCCCCTTTGCCCTTTTTTAAGGGTATGATTAATTGGGTATTGCAAAAGATTTGCTTAAAAGTTAATGTTTAAAGAGAACTTGCGTAATCATGGTAATGGATATTATATGAATAATCTTAAGCAGTTAAAGATAGGTAAAGCAAATGTTTGTACTACCATATTTCTCGAAATCTCGTTGTATGTAGTTTACGGTTTTAATTCAGTAGAAACCAGGCTTTATTTTGATGGTAAAGAAAATTGATTCTAGTGATATTTCTTGTTAATTCTCACCTGGGTCTCCTTAAGTGGATGAAGTCTGAGTATCTGGGCATGTACTCCACTACAGGTGCGCTGGCTGTCACAATCCACTTGTTGGACCGTCCGCAATCAAAGTAAGGTTTGGTCCACTTGACCGGAAGTGATGGAGAATTCTCCTCATTGTCGTTGATACCTGGCTGGGGCGGACCAAAGTAAGGGATGGCCACGAACTCGTTGTCTATAAACTTTCCCGTCTCGTTTGAAAACTTTATACCCACCGCGTATGTGAACTTAGTGAGGGAATCTTGGTTCCCTGTAAGATCAGGGAGCCAAAGCGGATACCAGGGGGCCGTCTTGTAGGCCTGGCTGGAGTAATTACTGTTCCATCCCGTCCCGTAATCATGGATGTCCACCGTCCGGTTCGTGGGCTCTCGGAGGTAGTTCGTCGTCTCGGCGTAGTCGTCCTCCCTCCAAGCTCGCGGCCCAAACAGCGGAGTGGTCTTATTGAAGTCCAAGATCTTGTTATACCAGTTGGGATAATAACAATGATTGTCATAAAATATAGCCGAGCCGTTGATGAAGCCCTGACTAGCGGTAACGTCCGCTGTAGCAGACATGTACAGGTACATGAGACCGGGCTGGAAGTTGAAATCCACCGATCTATTGAGTCTCTGGTAAATAAAACTGTAGAAATGGGCCCTGTTCAAGGCCATGTTGTGCATATGTAAAAGCTGAGATCTATTGGAGTATATAGCAGATGTTAGAAGCATGTTGTAGCGTGGTCGCTGTGCCACGGTCTCACTAGGAAACTCAATCTCATGCCTGGGCTTAGAGCGGCAGTTCTCCTCCGTAACGGTGGTCATTCTGTCCATAATCTCATCGAAATTATCAGGCCTCATCCATTGGAAAACACTCTTACCTGAGCCCGTCCACACAAAGAACAGGGCGAGAATCACACAGGTGATGACACACCTGAGATATCCCATTGTGAAGTAATAATCTCCTCGCAGTTTTTACATAATGTACGGAAGAACTAAAAAACGAGGTAACGCTTGTCCGTAGCTTCACTTCCTCAAAATTCAAAATGGCGGTCCAAATTAGCTCACCTATTCAAATAAAAAAGGACGCTTTCTATGTGTGCGCATGCCTCAGGTATATGTTTATCAGGTGTGTCAACAAAAAGAGGCCTCCAAGGGAAATTTTTTCTAGATATACACCTTTATAATTATTGCCATTTAAACTTGATATTGCAGATAATCAAACAAAATAGCTGGCAGGTGTAAATAAGTTATGAGTATGCATAGTACATGCGTGTAATTAGTGGATAGCCAGTAAAGTAGAATTTACCTCTGTCCGTCAGCCTGGCGTCGTGTTTACATTTCTCTGTCGGCCTCTCCGGAAATCAATACAACACGACACACGTGGTCCATTACATCGCACAAAATATTAAATAATTAATGAATCGAAAGGGATAACAAATCTACTGTTGCCTGCAGTAATATTCCTTTCTATTATCGGGTCTTTGTCTCCGTATTTAGAAAACCCGCGCATCGGCATCGCATGGTCAACCTACCTGCACAGGTAATCACTCCGATGTGTTATGACTCACGAATACCTAAGGTATGACCTATATATGAGCAAATATTCCATTAAAGCGCGCAAATCCGTGTTTACATGAAAATTAACTGCGTTTTCAAATCACTGGATAAATAGATGGAATAAAATATTTCTATGAAAACATAAACAAGACAAATATCTCGATACATAAAAAAACGCCATTTATGTTTTTAATATTGCATGTACATGTATGGGGGGGGGGCACATTTTTTTTTTTATCATCTAGTACATTCTATTTTTGATTTACAATGTTGCGGATATCGGGAAAGTTATTGGTGTTCAAAATAGGGTACACGTTGGACCAAAAAATATTGATTAAATGCATATGTACTGCGAAAATTCTGCAACATTTGGTAGAATATTGTATCAAATCCACTTGTGTTTCAAATGCAGACGTATTTATCAAGAGGGGCCTGGACTCCAATTTTTTTTAAATTAAAAATATATTTAAAAAAAATTTTATAAATCAGAATTCAGTTGGCAACGAATTGATTAAAATACCCGTCCGGTAATTTATACAAACTAAAAATGAATTGAATATGGTATCTTTGCCGAGAAAAAGTAATTCATGGATACATGTTATTTTTTAACAATATTAAGTTCATTCAAAGAAACGCCCCCCCCCCCCTCCTCCATTGTAGTGAATAAAAAATTTATTAAAACAGTTATAATTTAGACTCACACACAAATCCCTTACTAGTAGTTATTCATATGGGTCATCTGGAGAGGTTGAACACTTTTTTAACCGTAAAAAACCCAAATGCTAGAAAGTTTAATTTATCCAAATATTTACTACTAGACCACTGTTATGAATACTCATCTTTTATTGTGGCGCACGATGAGTCATTGGCCAATTATATTGATTATAAATTATTTTCTACTGTTCCAACTTCTATACAACAAACTGGTCCGTTTTATTAAGTATCATATATGTAACTTTTTACATTACTTTGAAATTACTTTATTTCAATTCAAAATTTCATCTCATATTTTTTGTATAAAAGTTGTTTCTAGCTTTTGTAAAGATTGCCTGTTTTTATGGGGAAAAAAAATAAATAAACCATGCAGGTTGATAAAACTTTTGCCTGAACTTTTGGTATATCATATTGTACAAACAATAATATCTGTTCAAATAAAATTAGTGAGTTTCATAAACCATCTGCAACAAAATACGTCAAAAATTTTATAATCTTCTAATGTATATTTTCATAAATCACTATACCTTGTGAAATAAAAATGATTTATTTGAATGCCTCGCGCGGTTCTCGTATTTTCAAAAAATGATGACGAACATCACGGAGAAGAGAACACACTCTGTTCCGAAAATACTATATTTCATTATCAGAGAATAAAATTAAAAATATATTCCATGTTTAACAATAAAGTCTGGTATCAAGAGAATATCAAACAATAAATAAAATGTACGGAAGCGGTGCTCATTTTGTCTCAATAAATTTCTCAAAAAATCTACAAATAAGAAGTTTACTTTCAATTTGCCAGAGTTACCTTTCATGAAAAACCAAGATACAACATATAATAAAATTTCCATTGTATGAACATGTTTTCTCTCATAAAAGACTATGAATACTACTTTCTTGGCCATTTTCTTCTAATGTTAATTTCGAAATGATGAAAAGAAAGACCTGGTGATGTAATTATTTTTTTTAGAAATGACACTGTTTGAAACAGGGTTATCAGAGTATCAAAATTCAATTTCCTAGCTGTCCGTTGAAGAATAAGAATTTTGAAAAAATGTCAGTGGTAAATGGCTGTTTTAAAATGAATCGGTATTTTACGACCTGAACTGCTGCAACACTGGGCAGTCCTCAAGGGATCACATGTATTGGATGTGTATTGTATGTTTCATTCTTTATTTGCACAAGACATACATCTTATGGCATAGGTTGTTACATATAATTAATAGCAATATTGAAATAATGGTATGGTACATGTAAAGTACATTGACAATGTATTTATAATAAAATTTTACTAACAGGCAAAAAAAACCCCAGAGAATTTTTGTTAATTATCATGAATATTAAAAGCTAGGTGGAGATTCTTCCCCAAATTACACATTTTTTTTTAAAATTTTGAGCACTTAATAATTGTATAAATTTGTATACAGAAGGTTTTTTCCAATAATATTTCTTAATACATTTTACTCGGATTTCTTTATACTGTCGACATATCAAAACAAAATGGAATTCATATTCAATATCTGAATAAAATTTACCTAAGCGTATTTCCTTTGGTACATTAGTATGTGATGTATGTTCAGATTGCTAGAAACCAAACTTTCTATAGAGATCTTTTAACTTCCTGAAAATAATTTTCTAAAATAAAGGCCCTCCAAAATGTCACAGAAGTTATCTCTCTTATCAGAGTATCGATGCGCCTTGAAAGTCAAAATCCTCTCGAGTCATGAAGGCACATATTAAGGCCGGTGCTTATATCCCCGGTTTCATGGGTGCTAAACGGATGAAAGCCATTGACATATCCCTGGATGAGAGGCCAGTCCATCGAAGAATTACTCCTAGCGTAATCAAGTATCCAATTTCAGCTTGGTGGACTGAGACAATATATAAAAAGTGCCTGTTTGGGAGGGTAACAATTGAAATTGACACCCCGAGAAAACCATTGTCAACCGACGCGATGGTTTTCGAAGGGTTTCAATTTCAACTGTTATCCTCCCAAACAGGCACTATTTATTTTATTATACTAAATGTCTTAATTTTAGAGATTTTTTTTTACTGCTTTTATATAGAAATGACGTGAATTTCACGGCGAACCGTACGCGCATAATTTACGCGCATGTAACAATTCGTTGTGTTACCCGTTGCTAGGTGTGTTGCTAACGCTGAGGGTAATAGAACGGTTTATCAACTGCGTCTAAACCAATCAGATTTCAGTATTTTACATGAAAGTATAATAATAAAGATATATGACACGTATTACCAAGACTAAGAGCACAACATTAAGTGACAACAGCTGACTTGAACCAGCAACCCGTTAATGTCCTAACGCCTAGGACCAATGAGTCTGCCCTACTAAAAACAAATCAGTAGTTGGAACCTGGTTTTTAATTAGAAATTATATTTCAATTGTTTAAGATATGCATCGAGTGGCACACAAACAGTACAACATGTATATCTCTGAATAACTCTAGATATGTTAATTGAAAATCATGATCATGCAAAGGAAGACAACTCCGTCAAAGAAGGCACTAACTTCCACTACTTACTTTATCAGTTTTCACACTGGATAGAACTCAAGAAATTCCGATCCAGATTCCCGTTTTAATATATACAAACGCTTAAAAAATTATTCATATTGAATTCATTTAATATTAATACTTATCCATTACAAATTATTTTGATTTATCGACTTATACATTTTGATGCGGTGCAAGACACCGGTGAAAACAAAATAGTCAAATCCCCCCCACCCCCACCCCCCACCCCCCCCAAATCCATTTCTCAAATTATAGTGAGCATTAAGGGGCTGGAATGTCGTAGCCATATTTGGACCGTCCTTATCTCCTTTAGAGTAACTCTTTATGAAAATATAGGGAAAATGTTCAAATTTAGAAGCTATTTTTTTTTATGGATTTTCTATAGCTTAACAAATCATATATAAAGATTTAAGACATTTCTGGTTAATAATGTTGTTGACCACCCAGCCTCCTTAACAAGTTCTTTAAATAAAAATGGATATAAATTTTTTAAATGCTAGCTTCATATCCAATTTAAAAATAATTATTACTTTTGATTTATAATTTCCAATTAGACTAGGAACGCATTAAGCATGTTAAAAATGATAAAAAAAAAAACGTTATATCTATATATACCTGTCAAAATAACGATAGTATTAAAAAGCTGTTTAACCGTTAGTAATCCAATACTGCAGAAGCTACGCTTCAAAATTAGTCGATGTCAACAAGAAATCAATAAAATTATAGCCTCATAATTATTTCTAATTATCCAAACTGTAATTATCATTAGCAGACTAACGGTCAGAGACGCCCTGACACAGGTGTGACACCGTCCACAGGTAACGGTATAATGGCCGCCGTCTCTGACTCAATGTCAGCAGTCTGAGACTGACAATTAGTGAAGATTTGGACACGTCGGGGGTATATAATAAGGGACTGGGGTGTAACCACCACACACAAGAACTTCTATAAGTCTCTGTTGTACAGCACAATCATCATCAATACCTGATTAATATTTGAACATGGATCTGTGCAGTTCCCAGTTACCTTTGGTGGACAATGAGGTCCTGAATCTGTCCGACTTCGGTTATGATAATGAAGGTACGTAAAGGATTTCATTTTTCAAATGCATTACTAAGATTAATATTTTATTCCTAACAATAAACATACACAGCTTTTGTATTCAAAAAGTACACTTGCTATATAGCCTTTGCAAAAGTAGATATTAAGTTACATGATAAATAACTGTTTTATCTTTAAATTTACCTTTTTCAGGCTGTTCCTCCGGTTATGACTCGGCGACTGAACACTCGGGCTCCGACAGGGACCTGGATACATCCATCTCCGACAACAGTTCATCTACTGCTGAACCGGAAGTGACGAAATACAGAAGCACCCAAGAACTCTGTAACACCCTGCAGTACATCATCTCACTTCCGGACCTCTGTGACGTCATGTTCCTCGTCGGAGAAAAGCGAGTTCCGGTTTACGGAATAAAGGCAGTGCTGGCCACCAGAAGTCGAGTCTTCTACAACCTCATTCTTGAAGCTCAGCGACAGTCGCCATTGTCAAAAAAGTCGAAAAAGAAGAGCAGACAGGGCCCACCCCCCAGCAACCACATTGTCATCGAAATCAACAAGTACAAGCTCGAGGACTTCCGGGAGCTCGTGACCTTTGTGCACTGTGGGAAAGTCAACATTAACGCTTCTAACGTCACTGGACTTTATTGTGGAGCCACGGAGTTTAGTCTTTCTGACCTGAAGATAGCTTGCCGAGACTTTACAACCAAGTCAATTAGGAAAGGCCACACGTCAACCATCTTGAAGTCATCGAAATTTTACCTCGGTCTCCATGGTGCTGCAACCAAGTTTGTGGAGAAGATTCGCGGGTATCAGAAGTCTGTCAATGGCTGAAACAAAAACAAACAAAAAATAGCTCCGCACAAGAGCTTCCGGTATAGCTCGTAGATCTCCAGCAGGGATAACATAGACATCCTTCCTCCCTGAAAGATGGACGTCATGCATCACAAAGGTAGCTGTACGCCCGTCCACGAGGGAAAGAAGATTCAAAGCAGACGAAAGCAGCAGGCCATGACCAGGATTGATCACGAAACATGGAGATATCGCATGTACATGATAAGCTTTTTATACCATCTATGGTGTCATGGACAGCAATCTTGATATCAAAGACGATGCTTTGTGAAACCAAGATAGATAATGTAAAAGGATATAACACATGCATATGTATACGCATTACATGTAAAATGAATACATTTAATTTCATTGTTTGTATGAATTATGAAAGATATACAATGGTGAAATAAACAAATAAATTCAACAAATATTCTACCAAATGTTTAGCATTTTCTTTGAGTGGAATTCGAACCTATTCTCATCTTACAGGAACACAGTTGATCTCATAATCAACAGATATACATGTATATTCAAAAGATATTTTAAAGATAAATAAAGATCATCTTTTTTTAAATCGACTACAACATTAGTTATGTCAATAGTATTTGTCAGACTGGAGGCATTATAAACGAGGAGTAATGAACTATAAAAAAAAAAAGATGCAATAATTGTCAATTACATTAATATAAAATTAATTACAATGACATAACTACAAGGTTTATCTGTAATTTATTAAGATTGAAATGAGCCTGCATTATATAAAGTCCTTAGACATACATGCTTAACATGTAATAAAAGTATATAGATGATAATGGACTTATAACTTTTTGATGTTAAATATCTGTGCTGACCCTCCCACGATTCAATATAACATGTGTACATTTATGATTTAATTATCAATATAAATTATACGTATTAACATGCGTACAAACTCAGTTAATTCATCAATGTTCAACGTGTCTATTAAAAGTCGGTTATAATGCCAATCTTGATAATCCATTTTTGAACTTTTTTGAAGACTGATATATATAAGAACGTAGACTGACAAGTTGAATCAATTGTATGTAGAATTGCTACTTAGGAGGGCTCGACGGTCGTGGCCATTTTTACACTGTACTGATCTCCTGTAAAAGAAGAGCTGAATATAAATTCAAAGGAAGAATCTCTGCCATTCAGTCAACTGAATGTTTACTGAATGGCCTGGAAAGGTGACTGAATGGCACAGCTCTGCCTTTCAGTCACATTTCAATTGACTGAATGGCAGAGATTTTATCCTGTGAGAAGTGTAAGAATTAAAATACCCAAATTTAAAATGTAAAATTTATGGATTTTTTTCCTTTACTAAATAATAGTTCATAGCAGAGATGATCTATTTTAAAACCTAAGTAAGATCTAATTGTTAATTTGTTGACCATCCAGCCTCCTTAAACTTTTGAAAACTACTAGAATCAAAAAAGTAAGCAACCATGTATAAAATGTAAACATAAATTTGGGCTTTGTATATTTATGGTCCCGGATACCCTGACCTGTAGGCATCTGTTGTATTCTGGAAGAACTTGTCACAATAAACAATCCGTGGTAATTAAGTCAAACGTGTCGAAATTCTCTTAAAATTAAAAAAAAAATTAGTATATTATATCTAATACCTTTTCTGAGCCACTTTAATATTGTAATTTAGAAAAAAAAATCGCCGGAACAATCGCATAAAAAATATCATTCACATCGCAGAAGAAATTTTGTTATTTGTACACGATTGTCTGTTGAATTATCATTTATTAAAAACAAAATCTACTTATTTCTGTAAAAATAGACAGACAAAGGATCAACTTTGTCATTATTTGCGATTACATAATTCACTTATGTTTATTTTAACAATTTTAATGTAAAGAGAGGCGAGATTTAATGATTGTAAAGATGAAATTCATTCTGGACATGTAGGTATGTATATATATTTTACAGTACTTAAGTTACTACATGTATTAAAAAAGACGGTTTTATCATAATATATTTTATTATAACTGTACAAAACTCAACACTGGTAATCCTATGTCGAAAAAAACCCCACGCAGAAAGATATTGATTAATCTCCCTATGTTCATTAGATTGTCATTGAGAGTTACCTGCACTTTTCAGGTTTTACATGTACTGTCACCTTTATACAATATGATATACTTATATTACCTAGTACTTGGTTTTGATTGTAAATTATATTTTCTCTACACTGTATCTGCAGTCAATGGAATAGACACTGTCTTTTAACGTGAGACTGTCATTACATAAAACCCTGTGAAAATGTACAGGAAAACTCGATTAATATACATTCATAACGCTACTAAAAAAAAATAGCTTCATATTATTCACAGGCACCTCACATTATTACATTTTCCTCGGACTTAAAAATATATTCACTATGCTCCTTAAATGCGTATACCTAATTAAAATGTATTATCAGGTTGAGGGTATATTTCATCTTCACGAGAAAATCATAAAATGTCAGGTTGTATTTTACATAAAGATAAAGAAGATGAGTGAGCGAATAAATGCCCATTGGTTTTATGTCAAAAAAAATGTTTCTCCATTTATATCTATTTTTAATTTGAAATAATAGTCTAATGTTGCATTCCAAAAACCAAAAAAAAAAAAACAACAAACCAAAAAACAATAAAAAAAAAAACAAAAAACAAAAACAAAACAAAATTTTTTGCACTATAGTCGGTTAGATTACTTTTAAAAAATATATGAAGGATAAAAAAAATATTATCAAAACATTTTTAACTCTGCATGGTGTTTAATTTATAGATCCCTAAAAAGACCTTTTTCTATATACGGCAATCTATGGACTGGGGTTCTTAGCCACTGAGTCTTTTCAGTCACAAGAGACTGCGAATTTTCCTGCATGTTGATATTTTGCAGTATCTTATCCGTCCTAACATAAGCATTTCATAGCACCCGCCTTATTCCCATTATTCTTATAACACATGTCGCACCAAAGCCCCTTTTCGTCGTTCAGTATATCAAATGAGTAAAATCATACCTTGTCGATTGTAATATACCTTAAATTCTATTGATATAAAAATTGCAATACTAAATACATTAATCAATTACGCTTAATGCATAATCTCATAATCACAAAAATTTTATATTTTAGTTTAAGTTAATGTACACATTGAATGCGATTGGAATTGAAATGATTTACCGTTTTAATTGAACATTCATTGTCAATTTCAAATTGAACGATGACAGACAAAATTATAACACCGCCTCAAAATAATTAGAGACGCCCTGACACAGGTGTGACACCGTCCACAGGTAACGGTATAATGGCCGCCGTCTCTGACTCAATGTCAGCAGTCTGAGACTGACAATTAGTGAAGATTTGGACACGTCGGGGGTATAAGATAGGGGACTGGGGTGTAACCACCACACACACCAACTTCTATAAGTCTCTGTTGTACTACACAATCATCATCAATACCTGAACATGGATCTGTGCAGTTCCCAGTTACCTTTGGTGGACAATGAGGTCCTGAATCTGTCCGACTTCGGTTATGATAATGAAGGTACGTACAGAATTTCTTTTTTCAAAAGCATTACTAAGATTACTATCTTTTTCCTTAGTAAATATACCCAGCTTTTGTATTCAAAAAGTACACCTTCTATATAGCCTTTGCAAAAGCAGATATTAAGTTACATGATAAATAACTGTTTTATGTTTTACTTTTCTCAGGCTGTTCCTCCGGTTATGACTCGGCGACTGAACACTCAGGCTCCGACAGGGACCTGGATACATCCATCTCCGACAACAGTTCATCTACTGCTGAACCGGAAGTGACGAAATACAGAAGCACCCAAGAACTCTGTAACACCCTGCAGTATATCATCTCACTTCCAGACCTCTGTGACGTTATGTTCCTCGTCGGAGAGAAGCGAGTTCCGGTTTACGGAATGAAGGCAGTGCTGGCCACCAGAAGTCGAGTCTTCTACAACCTCATTCTTGAAGCTCAGCAACAGTTGCCATTGTCAAAGAAGTCGAAAAAGAAGAGCAAACAGGGCCCACCCCCCAGCAACCACATTGTCATCGAAATCAACAAGTACAAGCTCGAGGACTTCCGGGAGCTCGTGACCTTTGTGCACTGTGGGAAAGTCAACATCAACGCTTCTAACGTCACCGGACTTTATTGTGGAGCCACGGAGTTTAGTCTTTCTGACTTAAAGATAGCTTGTCGAGACTTTACAACCAAGTCCATCAGGAAAGGCCACACGTCAACCATCTTGAAGTCAGCGAAATTCTACCTCGGTCTCCATGGTGCTGCAACCAAGTTTGTGGAGAAGATTCGCGGATATCAGAAGTCCGTCAAAGGCTGAAACAAAAAAGTAGCTCGCCCAAGAGCTTCCGATACATATCATGGATCTCCAGCATCCATAGAAATTGGCGTGTCTCTACTGACCCAAACCAGAGCGCCTCTACTGAACTTAGGCAGGCAAAGCACACTGACCCGAAACCAAGATGAGGAGAGGATACAGCTAGGCCTGACCTGAAGCCAATACCTGAACCGGCATTTGTGTACCTGAGATGATAAACGTCGTAGTTGAAGAGAGTTAGAATAATCATATAATTAGATCTGAATGTTGACTACATGCTAGTACTGTTCAAGACATCAACTTGTTCTACTGCTGTACCTGTAAATAAACATGATAAAAATGGCAATAAATGTAGTCATTGGTAATATCTTTTTCTTTTATCATCGTTGATAAAGCACGACATTTCAAGGCGCCAGTGTATAATAAATAAAGTATATAAAGAATGCAATCAGCTACATGAATTGCATGGCACGTACATGTTGGTCTATATATTGAGACTACATAACCGGTAGAGCAGCCGAACGTATTCTGAAAGTGTGAGACTAAAATACATTGAAAGGTAATTTCAATGTAGACTTACTTACAGTGGCGTAGCTAGACAAGAAACGAAGTGCATGCTTAAAATGGCAGGGGGACTAGGGGCCGCCATGAGGCCCCCAGTAGGTCCAGGGGGAAGCCTGTTGGGGGGAAGGCCCCGGAAGCTCATTGAATTCTGGCGATTTTTATCACTAAAAATCATCGCAGAAATTGAAAGGAATGCTCACTATTTCAGCATATTTTTAGTCTTATCAAAAATGCTTTATTTATATTACCGTCATTTGTTAGTGGAAGGTGTAGGTGGTCCTGGCGGAAAATAACTTTACTATCGCATAGCACCCTAGCTCCGTCACTACCCTAACTCCTTCACTTTCGGGAAACTCCTCGCCGTTTGAAATCAAGTGCGATTATGACGTCATTTTTGCATGTCAAAACGCCAACACACAATAGAACATGTCTCCCAAACACACTGGATGAGTTTCGTGCAATCTGACAGTCAGTTATCTCGGACCAACAAAGCACATTTAATATATTTAGCAAGACCAACCAAGATAGATACGTGATCCGAGCACAACAACTGAAGTAATTTAATGTATATTCATAATCGATATACATTATTGATATGATATATTTGACATAGGCGTCGGAACAGCCCCCCCCCCCCACTTTTTTTTGCAAAGTTAGACCTAACCATTAGGGACATAGCATCATAGATGGTTCAGCCCCCCCCCCCCCCCCACTTTTTCTCACAGCAAAGATAATTGTTCCTAAATTTAAATTTACGTTGAAAGAATGAGAAGTTGGAGTCATAGGCATACTAGCCTACCCCCCCCCCCCCTCCCCCCCCCCCCCCCCCCCCACGGATTAGGAATTTCATGATTTGGGGAAAAGTTTTTTGGCAAGTAAGATTTTTTTGGAAGTAAAGGTATCCCCCCACGGATTAGGATTTCCATGATCTGAGGATTAGTCTAGCCCCCCCCCCCTACTTTCAATTTGCTTCCGACGCCAGTGTTTGAAACATGTAAGGACAGAAATCAAACGACATCCATACATTCTGAAAAGGTAATTGTGATTGTTGTTACAAGGACCAATTTTTTTTTTTATTCTAGCGATCATTTCACTTTGATGAAATGATATACAATTTAAATTGTATACACCGATTTTACTTATTATAACTTGGCCTAGATACAAGTTGAGTTTAAACTAAATTGTTAATGTGTCTTCCTTCCCTGGCGTATCATAGATCATGTGGGTGACGGACTTAGGTTCATAAGTTATGATAGCACGTGTGATAAACGTCATATTCAGAGGGCTTATTTGAATAATATTAAAAATATTTTTGTTAATAATTTTATAAATTATAACGTTTCATGTTATATTTAGTGATTGCAAATGATAAAAACCGCAAAAAATAATTTACAGAGAAACGCGGACTATTTTCTGCTTATGGTGACGGAGTTTGGGTACTCGGGGATTTCTCTTTCCTATATGAATTTTTGATTTTAAGCGACTTACATGTAACATGTGAAAGAAAGTGAGATTCGTCAAGACTGAAAAATTTTGGTGGACGTCGCTTCAAAATTTTTCGGTCTCGACGAATCGCAGAGATTAATAATCCGGAAAATTACGTTCCTTCATATTTATTCAAGACTTTCCATTGCATTAAAAATTTCCGCCAAAACAAACATGGAATAAAAGCCTGAAATTCGATGTTCCAGCCGAGCAATGTAATTATATTTACTAGATACTCCATACTGTGGAGTAAAAACACATGAAAAAATTAACAATTATTGAATCAACTGGTATATTCTGCGTTTAAAGTTAACCCTTTAACTTGAATTTACTCGAAGTGGGGTGAAGAATGACCACGGCTGAATCCAGTGATTCAATGACTGACACTCTCTCGGCCATCAACATAGAACAGCTGACCAGTTCAGCGATGGGGGCGTTTGGGCACAGCGTCCCGGGACTTTTTGGACCAAACGAACAAAATACAGGTTCTTAAATTTATATCAACCGGGGACATACATCATTACATGTAGGGATTACAAGAATTAAAAACAACTGCTACAATGTATGTAGTGTATATCATATATATGTATTCTATATGTTTTTGCATTTCATTCAGATTTATACAATTAGCATTTCATTTTTATACTCATTCACGTGACATCCACAATCATTAAGTCACACAAATTTTCAATTATTGTAACAGATGGTAAGATGGACCGAGAGATTAATTTCAGTGAGATAGAACTCTGTATTTCATCCAGGATTGTAGCAGCTATATTTGGTGTTTAAGTGGTATAACAAGATTATATTGACTTTTCATTGCTACTCTTTATTATAAAGTAATGGTTACTTTTTAGTCAATCAGAATGATTTTGATAATTGTTTATTTTTTTCAGTGCTACCGGCCACTGTGTCCTCCTCTGGTGTGACTTCTAGTCTATCTTCCCAGACTATACCACTCATGGTGTCCCTGGGGACAGGAGATAAACAGACCAGTACTCAGGGTAGGCAATGCCTCTAACAGTCAAGGAATTCTTACTGTTGCTTTGTTTTACAATGTATGAGGACTGCACAGCATAACACGATACAGACCATAATGAGTAATTTAATCACATTTACAGTGTATATGCATTATACCTCCTCTACAGTCAGATTGGAAAAAAAATTGTTTATTAAAAAAATAGAGCTATCTTCAACTAGTGTAATTTAAGAATGGAGCAAACATTTTCATGTTTGATTAGTTAAAATTAATAGGAAGCAGAAAAATGTAGTTCTTTTCTATTGCGTTGTTTCATTATGTTACACACTGCAATATTTTTTTCTTCTAGGCACATTGCCACCTTTAAATACATTGATCAAGAAACAGAATGGCTTTCACTCCATCCGTCACCTCCTGTCTCCAGCCTTACCCCTGACTGTATCCCCTTCTGTATCCACAAGCTCCATACAAACCCAGGATTCCACAGTGGAAGTAAACAATGTCAAATCTGGTCCGGAGTCTTTGTCTGGAGACAAGTCAGTGTTGTCCGGAGTCTTCCCTCCGGATGTGTCCACCCCAAGCTGTCATCAGACAAGTGCCCTGTTGTCCCAGCTAGCCTCCCTGGTCCAGGGTAATGCACAGGCAAGTCAGCTGGAGGTTCCAGGTATAGAAAATCCAGATCATCTGGAAGGGATAGACAGTAATTTCCTACAGAATTCTACAGCTAGTACTGACATCCAGATAGCCAATCTCCAGAGTGTCATTAACCTGATCCTGACCAATCCGTCTTTACAGAACAGTGCCACCTGCCAGACTCTTTTAAACATTTTGAACCAGTCGTCAGGTGACTCTGCATCAAACACAGACTTTGGGTCTGCCTCCCAGGGGGTTGACATCTCTCAGCTACTGAATGGGGATTCCTCAGTTCAAACTGGTCAGTCTGGCAGTATGTTGCCAGCTAACAGTGTCCTCCCCCCTGTCCCTTCCCCCTCTCAGTCTGTGGGGTCCACAGTTGCCATCTCCTCAATAGTCCCCAGTGTTCCAGTCAGCATTCCCTCCTCTCTACCAGGAATCTCATCTGTTTCCATCCAATCCACATCCAATCCAGCCTCAGTCATCTCAGACTCGTCTCAATCTCAGCCCATCGACGCATCTCAGGTGACCTACATTCGACAGCTGATCAATAGCCAGGTGTCCTATGCTGACACAGGCACCCTGGGTCAAACAGCCAATCAGATGATCTCAGTTAAACAGGACCCGTCCCTGAGCTCCGCCCAGCCTCTTTTGATCAGTGGGGATCACCTGGAGCCGTTCTATACGGTGACCACTTCATCGGACACCATGGCGGTAGAGAATCTCTTGCAGCCCGCCTCCAACACTCAAGTAGCAGGTCTGTATTGTCAATAATCATTACAAACAAACACATCTCATTTGGTACCTTAATCTGCACAACAGGTTAATTTTGCTGGGGAACTTCTGTTAAATTTAATTAAAATAAAAATTGTCACTTTTTAAGCTCAAACTAGGCAAAAGATAACTTTAAGAAAAAAGTTTGCATTTTATCTTTTGACTGATATTTATATTCTTTAGAAAGAGCCAATTTTAAGTATTTTTGTATTTTTAAGGTATCATTGGCTCTCTTTGGAAATTTCAAGTTTTGTTCTTTATTATTGTGATCAATACTTATGTCTGTTTCAGTGGCCACGATGAACTACCAAGACTACGCTGCCCTACAGAACAGCCTGAACAGCTATCTCCAGTCGTCGGCCGATAACGAGGAGGTCACGCTGCCCTCCAACCTGACCATGGAGAACATCAATGCTGCCATACAGTCAGAGGGTAGCCATCACTGTGTTTGATTCAAATATCAAGTGAAATCATTTGCTATCTTTGAAACAACCATTACTTGTACATGTATTCATAATTGTAGGAGAAACTTGAATAAATTTTCAAAGAAAGGGATTCCTTAAAATGTTTGTTTATTTCAGATCCAAAGGGGAAGAAGTCTGCACTACATGGCCCTCCTGCTAATTTTACAGTGGATTGTAAGTTGAGGATTGAGACTGTCTAGTATATATTCTAAATCATAAACACTGTAAAATTCATACAAATTATTTACACATTTTAAATGCAGTGATATTGACTGACCTCTGTCTTGTTCTAAACCTATAATGTAGGACAGATCTAAGTGTGCCTGTCTGTTCTGTTCCAGACTGTGTTATCTGTGACGGTTCCAAGTGCTCCTGTCTGAGTCCAGTTGAGTACACTCGGGTGGAGGACCGGATCATTCCATCCCGCGCTCGGCTCTCCATGCCCAGCTGTCTGGAGATCCGGCTGTCAAGGTCATCGCTCTCCTCCCAAGGTCAGACTCAGTAATACAGGCATAATTTTGTTTAACAGGGATGCCTCATTGTGTTTTCATTGAAGGGTAGGATATAAAATTTGGTATCTGTATTGTGTAATTTTTTTTTACTTCTATTGAACTAGTTAAATTTGTTTTAGCTCTATGATTATAAGAGCTGAATTACCAGTACATAAACATTTATGATTTGCAGCAAATTATCAATTATAAATTTTTTTAGTGCCTGAGGGTGTTTATGCAGTGAAACATCTACAGACCCACACAAAATTTGGGCCGCTGATGGGAGAGATGGTGAAAACAACAGAGTCGGAGGGACTGTTTCCTGAGTGGAGGGTAGGTGTCCACCGGGGCATTGTTAATATGATCTCTGTCAGGAAACCTTATAATAGGTTTAAGGAATACATGTAACAAAAATAAGTATACATGTAGCCTTAACTCTGGAATACATATAACGTTGATTATTAAACTGCACAGACTTCTCTCTGAACCAAATTTTGTAGTTTATCCCATGTCTGGCCTCTATGTCCTCTGTTCTGACTTGTAATTTGTGTTTTTAGGTAATGGAAGGAGAAGGCAGTTACTACATCTCGACCATTAATGAGGAGCTGAGTAACTGGCTGAGGTTTATCCGCCCGGCCCAGAACATCGTTGAACAGAATCTGGTAGTTCATCAGGTGGGACAGTCCCTGTACTTCTTTGCTAAGAGAGACATCAAACAAGGGGAAGAACTCTTGTACTGGTTCTCCAAGGAATATGCTGTTATATGTGGTAATTATTAATCATGCAGAGAAATGTACTGTGTTAGCATGTGACTTAATGAATATGCTGTTTTTATTGTTGTAATTATAAATATGTAGAGAAATTCCCCGCTTCAATTTGTCCAAGAGTGAAAACATGGGAGAAATACTTTAATTTACGGGGCAATAGTGTTAGGCTTGCTGTACTTGTTTTATATGCTTAAATCTGACCAACCTCTTTATAACTTGATGATGTACATGTACTGTTAAACCTTACCTTAACAATCCACTTAATAATGAAATCAACTGTGCCGGTTTTATCTGTTGACAGGATATTCTGTGATACCCAAGCCAAGCAGCGTCAACGAGTGCCCGGTGTGTGCCACCATGTTCCGCAAGCGACAAGCTCTGCGACAGCACCTAGCCGACAACCACCGCGACTCTCTGTGTAATGTCACGGAGGACAGTGATCCGCTGGATCCGAAATCCAAATCCAAGAAGAAAGGGGATTCTCTGGAGCTGGTCACTTGTCCATTCTGTAAGAAAGTCCTGGCCAGCAATAGTAACCTCAAAAAACACCTGGCTGTTCACAAAGGTGAGTGTTAGCATCGGCAAACTTGTTTGTTTTTTGTACGTGAATAATTATGGTAAAATCCTTCTCTGTTAAGGCAAATAAGCCATTACTTATACCTGGTTTCCATGGTGCTAAGCAGATGAGAGTCATTGACTCCCCTTGGATGGGACACCAGTCCATTGCAGGTAATCTCTCAGCATAAGCCGGTACCCAATTCTAGCTGGGTGAACTGAGACAATGTAGATTAAGTGCCCCGTTTAAGTGCACAATACACAACATCAATTGACCACAGCAGGGTTTGAACCAGCGATCTTTTGGTTATTGGCCTGACCACTGAGCCATGTGCTTCACTATGTGAATATTTAACAGGAATGAATATTACATGTAATTTAGTAAGATTCTATTGTAGCATCTTGTCTTTCATGATTAAAAATTTAATCAATTTGAAAGTAAGTAATAAAATTTAGCAATTTTGTGTTTTATAAAACAGAATACAGAATAAATTCATTGCAGAAAGATTCTATTACAATAAATTATTTTTGCTAATTCAATACTTAAAAGAATGATGTTAAAATGGAATTATTGCATTTAATACAATTGATATCGACCACTACAGAGGATTCACCTATACATGTAGAAAATAAAATGACTAGATTTATTTTGCTTACAATTGATCATAGAGCAGAATTTTAAGTAGATGGTGTTTTTTTGGTTTTTGCAGTTCATTTTTTCCAATATATAAGTTTTGTTTTTTTTTTTTTAGTTTTTTTTTTTATTTCACACATTCGGCAGATATACAATGCATGATTATGATGCTTTAAATATAATAATTCAGAAGTGCAAAAAAATTTTTTTGAGAGAGAAAGAGAAAGAGAGAGAAAGAGAGAGAGAGAGAGAGAAAATTCAAGTAAAAATTGGATTCCAGATGTTCCAATGAGTATCAAAAATCTCATTTTCACCATTTTTATAAGAAATAAATTTCTGTGTTTCATAAAAAAGCTTTAAAGACGACATTGCATAAGAAACACTCAACTGTTTCTCGGTACACCTTGCTGTGTAAATAAAGTACTTTAATCAAAGAAAAATGATATTAAGGATATCTTTGTTTTTACCAAGGATGCCTAGAATGAAAGTTTTCTTGGTAAATGTAACCTGAAAATTGATTTTTTCTTCTAAATAATGTTTAAAATGTTCTAAAAAAGATTGAACACATTCACAATTATGATATTATGAAAGGTAGTTTATGGATTAATTTCCATTCCATGTCCTCTATATCTAATAATTCAATCCACCTTATTTTCTCTGTTGTCACAGAGGTATTATTGTTTAAAATATCATAAAAAAAACTTTGACTTTTTACATTTCATAACTTTATGTATGTTTTCTCTAATAAGCGGGTTTGCTAATTTTCTTAAAGTTTGGTTTTCACCCAATTTTCTGATGTATGTCTTTACAGCATGGATTATACTTGCATATTCTAAAAAGTTGACCTTTACATTCGTATACATATCACAAAACTTATCAAAACTAAGAAAAGTACTACCTTCCTCAATGATATCATTGATGTATCTAATATTATTATCAAATAGTTGTTTATTAAAAAAAGATTTCCCTCCAATATGGATCAAAGGGTTATAAAATAAAGGTGAGTCTGCAGTTGCACCAGACTCTAATATATTATGCAGGTCAACCCATGCCTTTAACACATCTATCCAGAACTTGTTTTTTAATGATTTCAAAAGTATATTAATGTATTCAATACCACATGATGTAAATTTATTTTGATTAAATTAAGTATGAATTGACTCAACCTCCTGTTTGTAACAATAAGCTGTCTCACCCAGAATAATTTCATGGAGGATATAAATGCTTTGATATTTATCATCTTAAGACCACCTTCTTCATATTTTTGAACAAGAACATCCCTCTTTATTCTGTGAGTTGAGCCATTCCATATAAATGAAAAAATTAGCTTTTCTAATTCTTTACAATAAATGACAGATGGGTTTGGGATAGACATTAGTATATGATTCAACAAAGGCAGCACTAATGTCTTAATAACTGTAATCTTGCCAATGGGAGTTAAATGTCTTTTCTCCCACTGTTTAAGGATAGACTTAATTTTAACCAGTTTTGGATCATAGTTAATACTAGGCATATTTAGCAAATCAACATCAAAATTTATTCCAAGCAAGGTGAATTTAGTAGATCCCCAATTCAACTTGCTATTAGGAATAAGTATATCATTACTATATTTTTTGGAACCTATCCATACAGTATGAGTTTTTGAATAATTTATACACAAGCCGGACATTTCCGAGAATCTATGTAATGTAGAAATGGTTTCTAATAAACTTTCTTCACTTCCATCCAGGATAATCGAGGTGTCATCTGCAAGTTGCGAAATCTTTTTTTCTATATTACCAACTGTTATACCTTTAATTTTTTCATTTTTAGCTCACCTGAACCGAAGGTTCAAGTGAGCTTTTCTGATCACCCGTTGTCCGTCGTCCGTCCGTCCGTCCGTCTGTAAACTTTTCACATTTTCAACTTCTTCTCAAAAACCACCGGGCCAAATTTAACCAAATTTGGTACAAAGCATCCTTATGGAAAGGGGATTATAAATTGTTAAAATAAAGGGCACAGCCTTTTTCAAAAGGGAGATAATTGCGAAACAGTGAGTATAGGGTGCATGTCTTTAAAAATCTTCTTCTCAAGAACCACTGCACCAGAAATGCCAATATTTACATAAAAGCTTGTATATATAGTGAAGATTCTAAATTGTAAAAATCGTGACCCTCAGACCAAAACTGGGGCCCAAGGCGGGGTTCAAAGTTTAACATATATAGAAATACATAGGAAAATGTTTAAAAAATCTTCTTCTCAAGAACCACTGCACCAGAAATGCCAATATTTACACAAAAGCTTGTATATATAGTGAAGATTCTAAATTGTAAAAATCGTGACCCTCGGACCAAAACTGGGGCCCCAGGCGGGGTTCAAAGTTTAACATATATAGAAATACATAGGAAAATGTTTAAAAATCTTCTTCTCAAGAACCACTGCACCAGAAATGCCAATATTTACACAAAAGCTTGTATATATAGTGAAGATTCTAAATTGTAAAAATCGTGACCCTCGGACCAAAACTGGGGCCCAAGGCGGGGTTCAAAGTTTAACATATATAGAAATACATAGGAAAATGTTTAAAAAATCTTCTTCTCAAGAACCACTGCACCAGAAATGCCAATATTTACACAAAAGCTTGTATGTATAATGAAGATTCTAAATTGTAAAAATCGTGACCCTCGGACCAAAACTTGGGCCCCAGGCGGGGTTCAAAGTTAAACATAGAAATACATAGGAAAATGTTTTAAAAATCTTCTTCTCAAGAACCACTGCACCAGAAATGTCAATATTTACACAAAAGCTTGTATATATAGTGAAGATTCTAAATAGTAAAAATCGTGACCCTCGGACTAAAACTGGGGCCCCAGGCGGGGTTCAAAGTTTAACATAGAAATACATAGGAAAATGTTTAAAAAAATCTTCTTCTCAAGAACCACTGCACCAGAAATGCCAATATTTACACAAAAGCTTGTATGTATAATGAAGATTCAAAAAATTGTAAAAATCGTGACCCTCGGACCAAAACTGGGGCCCCAGGCGGGGATCAAAATTTAACATAGAACTACATATGAAAAATGTTTAAAAATTTTCTTCTCAAGAACCACTTCACCAAAAATGCCAATACATACACAAAAGGTTGTATATATAGTGAAGATTGTAAAAATCGTGACCCCCGAACAAAAGTGGGGCCCCAGGAGGGGTTTAGATTTTAACATATATAGGAAAATGTTTTAAAATCTTCTCAAGAACCATCGTGCAACTGTTTGGGATATTACTATGCATACATGTACATCCTTAAATAATGTAGATTCAAAAAATTGTAACTCCCGGACAATTGATGGGCACCAAGAGGGGTTCAAAATTTAAACATTTTAAAAAACAAAGGAAAAGTTTAAAAATTTTCTTCTCAAGAACTACAATGTTTTAGTTAGTGGAATATCTATGCATGCATCCTTCGCTTATGTAGATTCCTAATTCGTAAAATCGTGACCCCCGGACCAATAATGGGGCCCCAAGATGGGGTCAAAGTTTATTATAGAAATATAAAGGTAACAGGTTAAAAAATCTTCTTCTCGAGAACTACAATGCTTCAATTTGTGAGATTACTATCATGCATACAACCTTGGATAATGAAGGTTCGACAGTTTTAAAATAGTGACCCCTGGACTAATACTAGGGACCCAAGATGGGTTTAAAGTTAAATGTAGAAGTACCGGTATATATGGAAAATGTTTAAAAATCTTCTTTTCGAGAACTACAATGCATCAATTTGTCAGATAACTCCGTAAGCACCCTCAAATAGTGAAGATTCGAAATTATAAAAGCCGTGACCTCAATCTAATACTGGGGCCCCAAGAGGTGTTCAAAGTTTAGCATAGAAATATAGAGGGAAAATGTTGAAAAATCTTTTTCTAGGGAACTATAATGCTTCAGCTTGTGAGATAACTATGCAAGCATCCTTAAATAATGTAGATTCCAAATAATTAAAACTTTAGCACTGGACTAATACTGTGGCCCCAAAAGGGGTTCAAAGTTTAACATAGAAAGATATATTGAAAATGTTTTTAAAAAGTTCTTCTCGAGAACTATAATGCTACAGTTTGTGAGATTACTATGCAAGGATCCTCAAATTGTGTAAACTCTAATGTAGTGGAACCAAGAGTTATCTTTCTTAATGTTCTGTACAGTCTGAGAGTTATTCCTCTTGAAGTGGAACTCTTCTACGTTCAGTTTTTCAGGTTGTGTACGTGCGGTCCCACCGCAGTGCTACACATTTTCATTCCTATGATACTATTTATGTTGTTCAAGCCAACCATAAACCTCGGACCATTACTGGGTCCCCAGAAAGGGGTTCAATGTTTAGAATAGAAAAAGCATATGCTACGAAATGTAATGTTACAAGGAACTGCTGTTCAGGTGAGCGATGTGGCCCATGGGCCTCTTGTTTCTAATTTGTATCGCCAAAATTTCTGCACAAATCAGGAATATATAAGGGGATAATGGATCTCCTTGTCTACACCCCCTCAGAATATTAAAAGTTTCAGAGAGATTGCCACCTTGATTAACCGCAGATGTTATGTTTGTATAAAAAATCTTAACCCACTGTCTAATAGTGGGACCAAAGTTAAAAAAATCTAAAGTTTGTTGTATAAAATTCCAAGATAAGGTATCAAAAGCCTTTTCAAAGTCGATAAGCAATAAAAGACCGGGAATTTCTTCATCTTCAGTATATTGCATTATGTCATATATTAACCTTGTATTTTCTCCAATATATCTATTAGACATAAATGCAGTTTGATCTGGATTTATAATTTTATGTAAATATTCTTTTAATCTAGCAGCAATACACCCAGATGCAATTTTGTACACAGTATTTAATAAAGTTATAGGACGCCAGTTCTTAATATAGTGTCTAGCTTTGTCACCTTTAGGTAGCAAAGTAATTACACCATGTCTTTGTGTGACTGATAATATATTATTTTTATATCCATAATTTATAGATCTAACAACAAAAACACCAATGTATTTCCAAAAAACCTTAAAAAATTCTGAAGAAAAACCATCAGATCCAGGTGATTTATTAGCTTTCATACTAGAAAGTGTTTTTGAAGCCTCACTAAAAGTAATTTCACCCTCTAAAGAATCTGATTCAGTTTCGGACAATTTAGGAATGTCAGCATATATTAATTCATTATTTAAACCAAAGTTGACATTATCTAACTTGTTTTCATATAATTTTGTATAAAAGCTTTTAGTTTCAGTCAGGATTTTTGTCTGGTCATATATTACCTCCCCTGAATCCAACTCTAATTTTGGTATAATCTTACTAATAAAATTCCTGGACTCCAGTTTACAAAAATAACTTGATGGTTTTTCTCCTTCTTCAATCCATTTTGCTCTACTTCTAATATAATTGCCCTGTAATTTATGTTTTCTAAGCTTTTCTAATTCCTGATTTTTGTTATATAGTAAATCTACATTGCTTTCAGAAATATTCTTTTCAATGTCTTTAATTTCTTTCACGAATTCTTTTTCCTGTTTATCTTTTTTCTTTTTAATATATGATGAATAAGAAATAGTTTTACCTCGTATTTCCATTAACAATGTTTCAAGGAATAACTGATCATTAATGGTGAAAAGAATATTTTCATCTGGCAACTGATGTAAATTGTTTATATTATAAACTGGTAAAGCATATTGTTTCTTAACTTGAAGTATAAAATCTCTAATACACTCTAAATAATCATTATCATACAGTAAGGAGTTATTAAATTTCCACAGCCCTCTTCCTTTCTTAAAATCATTAAAGACAAGTGACATGCTTATGGCCGAATGATCTGACCTGTAACTGGATTCTATTGTACATGTTTCTAAACTAGACAACAATGATTCAGACATCAAAAAAAAATCTAATCTGCTTTGCTTAAGAGGGGATCGTTTCCTCCATGTATATCTACGTAAGTCTTCATGTAGCTGTCTAAAAGGATCTATATATGCATAAGTCTCGATCATTTCTAAAACCTTATTTCTAGCTTTCGGGTTATTTATACCCTTATAATTATAACAATCTATAGTAGGATCTAAAACCAAATTAAAATCTCCACACCAGATAACATTCTGGCATTGCATATCATCAATGTGCATTTGTATATTTTCATAAAATTGCGGGGTGTCCGTATTTGGACCATAAATATTGCATAATAATACATCATGGCTTTCTATAGATATCTTAAGTAAATATAAGTTAACCATCTTTTTAACTGAGAAGATATATACAATTTACATGTACAGTACTGGTTTCCGAAAACTCTTTATTTTTATTCTTATAGGTGAGAGGAATTTCAAATGTGAAATGTGTCTTAAATCGTTTAGACAGAAAGCTCATTTAGAATCTCACATGGGAATTCACAAAGTGGAAAAGATCAGGTGCTCGCATGTAAACTGTGATCGGACGTTTAACCGTGACACGGATCGTAAACTCCACGAAAAAACACACACAAAGACGGGACTATTTCAGTGCGAGTCGTGTAAAAAGACTTTCACCAAAAAACAGAACTACAAGCGGCACATTCTGATCCATACGGGGCAGAAGAACTTCCGCTGCGACCTATGTAACAAGGACTACTACACAAAGTACCACCTACAGCGACACAAGGCCAAATGTCGGGGGGCCGACAAATACCCCTCCTACCTACAGATGGAGGAGGGCGTGTACGAGGGGCCGGAAACCCTGGGGGTAGAGAACAAGGGTGGGTTATAGCACTGTCACAATGGTACATGTACATATAGCAAACCCTGGGGGTAGAGAACAGAGGTGGGTTATAGCACTGTTACAGTGGTACATGTTCATATAGCAAACCCTGGGGGTAGAGAACAAAGGTGGGTTATAGCACTGTCACAATGGTACATGTACATATAGCAAACCCTGGGGGTAGAGAACAAAGGTGGGTTATAGCACTGTCACAATGGTACATGTACATATAGCAAACCCTGGGGGTAGAGAACAGAGGTGGGTTATAGCACTGTTACAGTGGTACATGTTCATATAGCAAACCCTGGGGGTAGAGAACAAAGCTGTTATATAGCACTACCAATATGGTTCATGTACAAAATTCTTGGTAGAAACGGAACTGCTATTTGAAATTGCTTTCAGAGAGCTACATGTAGTTACCCGTGGGGATAGAGACATACTGTAGTTGGTTGATAATTGTTTCATGATGAGACATGTACCTTTGATTTAAGGGTTTAAAAATATGTACACGTCAATATTTTATGAACTAGTATTATGGTTTGAACTGCTTGTATTTTATCCTTTGTACAATCATAAAGAACAAATTTTGTATGAGAAATGAAATCCAGCAAAGAAATACTTTGCGATTAAAAGCAAATAAAAAAAATTATAGTATTAATCATGACAGTATATGAGTGTCAGCGAATTTAGTACCATAAATTATTGTACTGCATGTCAGCAGTAAGAGCAGACTGTTATCAAATGCAACTTAATGCAAGATGTTTTACTGTGAAGCAAAGAATATTTAATATGAGAGATTCAGTACACATGTAATTGATACTCTCTAATCTCATACCACAGTATTTGGTATTGTATTGATTATGCATTTAATACGACAGCTTGCTCCTATGAAGTATTATTTCATCAACTCATCTGTTACTTGGAGTTAGATCATCATATTTATTATACCTAGGGTTGGGAATACCTAGATAAATCCTAGTTTGTTAAATTTTTGCTATCAGAAAGTGCTATTGTTTTTTGGTAAATTTGATATTTTTTATATTTTCTTCAATTTAAGATCTTTAACCTTGTCCAGGGATAATTATCAAGTCTAGAAACACTACAGCAATTCATACTGTTGTAAACTGTGCATGACTGAATGAAATCAAAAGCTTTTATTGCAATATTTAGAGTTATGTTTGATGTTATACACTGGTTGAGTTTGATAATAAACTTTTTCAGTATTGCCTTGTGCGGTGTTTTCAATGTATCAAAGGAGCACTGTACACGGCCATGTCCCTCATGCAGTAGTGGGGGCTTCCTGTCCCACCATACTTTATCAATCCAAAACAATGCAAAGATATTTGCTTTTGCTGACAGTTTTCTATTGGTTACTGCTGAAGATTGCTTACTTTATGCAATGCTTCGCTCTGCAATTTCGCCCTTTTGTATCAAATGGTGAGGATGTTAAATCACAAGTGTCAAACTTTTGTTGCAATATCATATAGTTATCAATTTTCATAAAAATAAATAAAGAATGCTTCTTGCCATTTGATAAAGATGCAAATTCTTCGTATTTAATAAAAAAATTTAGAGTAAGCTCAGTTCATGCCGAGTTACAGATTATTAACCCTTTCTCTCCGATATTGATGATCAAGTTTTACTTATGTGATAAGGGCATTTAATTAGCTTTCTGTCTAGCCAAATCTCAGCTGATCAGATTGATCTCCTCGTGTTTCATCCCTTGTAATATAAGTACCTTCTTTCACCAAATCTCACAGAATAAGCATCACACTTATATTCGAACCTAGCAAGTTATGCATGACTAAATGTATTATATTTCAGTGAGTTTCCGGTGATTAAATACAACAAAATTTGGAGACAAATGGGGATCTGAAAACATAAGATAAGGAACCAAGTAGAGATGAAGAGAATTACTTTATTCTGATCAACAACAGAGGCACATTTAATCATAGTTTGACATTCATTCACAGGCACTCCCTATATATATACACACTCCATCACACAGTTTTACTAAATATGATTGACACCAATCAATGTACACATTTTATAATCAATAAGGTGTCATGTTATTAAAATGTACATGATATACAGTAATCTGTAACTCAATTATAAGCATCTCCACGCTGCAGAAGATGAATGGCGATGGATTCTAAATAGCCATAAATCTATTTTGAAAACTACATAGCACTTATTCACATAATTTGTCTTTAAGTTAGTACAAATAGAAAATTGCATGAACAAATAATCCAACTAATACACTTTAGTAAGCTCTTGTAAACGATAACTACAAAAGACCTTGAGAGATACTTTGTTTTATATCTGAGATACTTTTATATACTGTTCAACATTTACGACTTTATGCAGGCATAATTACTATGACTGGCTTCTCTTTCATAACATTTTACATAAATATTATAAAAAGTGCAGAATGTAATCTGTATGGGAGAAGTAGCCATTTTATTTTCCAAGAATTCGTAAGATTCCACAGAACTGTGAAATAAATACCATAATAAATGTTCAGAGCCATATCGGTTATGACAGAACTTGACAATAGACAACAAGAAGTTGCCATGGGTACCACACCTTTACATCCAATCAGTGTCCTCAAAGCATGGTTACTACATGTATATATCTGAACAGTCATTTAATATATATCAAAGAGATTCTGAACACTATTATATTATAAAGGTCCTCTTGATACAAGATACAACATTCAATTTCTGATCCATTTTAAAAAAAAAAACAATAAAGACAGGTACGATACAATTAGCATTGAATATTATCCTAATATCACAATAAAAAAAATTCATACAAAGTTCACTTGTCAAATGAAAAATGCCGTCAATTTCATGAAGTAATACAGTACTGGATGTATGTATCGCTCCTTAAACCTAATGAAACAGAATCCTTTAACCTTATGTGAAAGAAATGTCACATTCCTGAGATCTATAAAGGCAGCATAGACACATTAAAAAAATAATGCAACAAAAAAAAAATATAGACCCATACACACAAAAATCTTTGAGCAACCGCACACAATCTTTTGCTCTACATTTCCCATCACACAACATAACTACACCTGGCTTTACTACCACACATGATATCCACGGCTATTCTGGTCCACCTTACTCTGTACCAAAGTACTTCTGTCCGAAGTGATTGGGGGCGACAGGATGGACCTCCGACGTCAGAATGGTCACTTCTGGGAACTTGTTCAGAACCAGGTGAACAGCTTCAATAGAAAATAGATAAAGATCATAACTTTTCACTAATCCTTGAAATAAAACGTCAATTCCATCTCCTTTCTCGCTGAAAAAATGAGATCATAGAAAAACAAGGACTACACAACTGTAAATGAAACTGTTAAACCATCATCTCTATATAAATTGGTATTTTTGTCCATTCCAGTTACATGTACTGTGACAGTCTAAGGTAAGTGCAATAAGAGTCATTAATACTTTCCAAACCTTTCACAATTAAATTGATGATGACATTGCCTCCTCAGAAAATCTTTACCACAGCACAAGTGTTACAATCATTTCCTTTCTATTACTGTCGATTCCTCATTGAATGCGAGGAATTAATATCAGCGTAAAATCGCGAGAAGCACCCTTCGCAGATTTTAAAATCCTTAAATTATTATTTGTGAGTTAAAATCTATAAGAAATAAGAAAAAAAGTTCTGCATTCGCAATTTAATGTTCTCTCCATTTGATGCAGAATAACAGGATCGATGAATTAAGTACTCACATAAATAAGGAATTTACAGTAAAACAGAACTCCCTTCCTTGTGCTTGTTTGTTCAGACAGGTTGCAATTATTAATTGGTACACGTATTTCCTTTCTCAAGTGAAAAAAGAATGGGGAAAACAGTTTGGCAAATTGCTTTCTAAAGGGAAGTAATCTCTACAGGGATGTAATCTACTCCACTCCCATTATAATAGTTCGCCCTTCCTTTACACACATTCTTTTAAACAATCAGAGGAATCAATATACATCCAATAAAAATTCTGTAAGTTGTTTGGGCTGGGTAATGTGAAGGAGAGAGGGGTGTACAAGCATTGGTTTACCTGCAGATTAACAATAAGTAGCATCCTACACATGTATCAGCCTTACAGTATATTACACAGCTGTAATTACCTTGTGGAGTTGTGAAGAGATTCAGTAAGATGATGTTTTCCTCCCGTACTTTGTGATCCTTTAATATTGTACAGGCCTTTACCACCGTGTTTCCAGTGCCTGAAAATTAAACAGGATAAATGTAAAGATATCATATTGCTAATATATCAGCAGCTACCAGAGTGATCTTCTGTAAAACTCGGAGTCACTGTCCTTCTTTTCCTCTAATCTTCCCTTTCCCAAACACAATTCATCAAAGGCAGTTAAAACGAGTGATAGTCCACGTTATTCAGAATACTGTATCGAGAAAATAATTCTCTCCAATTTTAGTTTTGCCACTTTTGCCCTCGTTATCATTGGGCAAATTTAAGACTGGGCAAATTTAAGACTTGGCAAATTTAAGACTTGGCTAATTTAAATGTCTTAAATCATCCCTCTGTACACAAAACTGTGTCTGAGCGAAACTGCTTCCAAGTGTAGAAGGACAAAAATTACACCAGACAAAAATAAAATTGTATAAGTTCAGGCACGTAGCATCAGGGGGGGCCAGGGGGGGCCTGGCCCCCCCCACCTTTTCTCGCAGCAACAATGTTTTTTAAAATTTACATATAATAAAATTTACATATAATAAAATTTACATATAATAAAATGAATTATAATGAGTTGGCCCCCTCACTTTTTTGGAAGTTAGTAAAAAATTGATATGAAAATAAGGAAATGAGGAGTCAAATTCAAGTTACCTCTACCCCCCCCCCCCACGGATGAGGAATTTCATGATTTGTAGGAGAAAAAATTTTGGTAGGGAAGAATTTTTATTTTTGGAAGTATAGTTTAGTTCTTTTTTTTTTTGATTGTCAAGATTTTTTGGATGGGTCCGCAGCACAGTTAAGGCTGTCAATAAACTCCGTTCAGACAAAAAGTACGGGAAATATGCATTATGACATCACAGTATATTACAAACCTCGAAAGTACTTATTAATCTATTTATTAGTAAAATTAACTTATACTAATCTTTTAATTGAAAACAACAAATGCTATTACTTACAATTTTGATGTCCGTTATATCGTACACACTGAAAAATAAGCGAGATGTCGTTCTCGCTGTACTACAAAATATGACGTCATATGCTTCAAAATGACGCATTAAGTTAAATCATTGAAGGCTATCGTGCAGTTTTATAGCGAAGAAAAATAAATGTCATACATTAACGGAAAAGTATAAATGAATATTTTGTTTAAAATTATTATTAGTAGAATGATACCTATATAGTCTTATTTTCATTTTGTTAAAAGTATGCATCGTATAAAGAAGCCACCTCGGTTTTGTATAAAATATCGTATATCTAAAATCAGAGTACCTAAATAAATCACTTAATTGCAAGGGCATACACTTACCTGATCCCGACAAACTTTTACATGTGAATTTGAAATATGCTATGTAACTTAAAAACTTCTACGATCCTTGTAAAATCTTACAAATTAATTATTTTTTAATGAAATTAACCCTGTGACCTTCAAAATTATTCAACATGTGCATTATAAATTACGGTTTCTACTAACAAATATTCTTATCTTAAAAAGTTCGCACTGTTTTTCAAAATCTACGATATAACATCAAGTTATCTCATAATTCAGTTGTGAATTTTGACATGATTATGCCCTTGCAATATTGAATTTTTTAAATGACCTCAAAACCACAAATACATCTGCTTGTACCATGCGAGTGCCATATCATGTGACCACTATGAACATAAAATATTGTACTGTTATACATATATTTTAGAAATATATTGCATATGAGTGACTGTTATTGATTTTAAAAAGGACATGCCAGTTTAATTAAAGTATACATGTTTTCATCACAAAAATTTGCCCATATTTTTATTGACCGCCTTAACTGTACTGCGTCTGGCCCCCCCCCCCCCCACTTTCAAAAACGATGCTACGTGCCTGAAGTTGGTTCTTAACCCATATGTGTTCAGCAAGATAGAAAGCCTGGTTTTTATCTAAGCATGAATGTATTGTAAATCAAACATACTCATAATTGGGTACATCAGAAGCACCTTGCGGTCCGCTATATCTGGGGGAAGCTTGGCATACACGATCTTGGCTTCGTGCGTGTCTTCGTCGCTCTGTATCAGGATTTTTCCGATTCGTATCGACCTACAACAGTCTCGTAGACCCTGCTCCATGGCTTCTCCTGTCAAAGAAACCCAAATAACTTGTAATCAACAAACTGATTCCACAACATTAAGATGACTGAACACTTCGTAAGTTAAATTTGAAACTTATACATGTTAAACTGATTTCACTACAATAAAGGGTATGCTGTATAAATTTCAAAAGCATTGTCAAAACAAGCATAAGATGATCCTCGCAACTATTTCATTTCACTGGGCCTCATTTATCAACACAGATTTCACCATGTTACACAGTTGAATTGATAAAAATTGGCTATGGCTGAAAATATTTTGCATTTAGATATTTGCGTAATAAGTTGTTCCTAAATAAAAGTAGGTAGGGTGAACATGTGGCTCACTCACCACTCCTCATGATGCTGACCCCACAGTTACCCTTCTCATAACGCAACCCATCATATACCTGACCTGAAATTAAACAGAGATTTATAAATAAGCATTGAAAAGTCAATTTGTGGGTCCTTCTATATGTCTGTTTCAGCCATATATGAACGACACTGAATTAGAATTTTAAAAGAAGTATTTACCGGGTAATAGGACAACAAAAAATTATTCTTGAATGGATTATAATTACATTTATTGCGATTTTTTTTACAATGTAAATCACCTACCATCATGACAATCATAATTATACCAGTGCGTAATAGTTAATTTATATGTATATTTTAATGTTATTTTTGTCCTCATGTACCATATGTTTGAAATGGTTTTGAGCGAATAAATGAACTGAACTGAACTGGTTTGACCTACCAGTGGGAGTGGTCACTTTGCTGGTTCTGTATGGAAGCTGGTTCAGGCCCTCCTCAACTACAAGGCGAATCTGTAACAGAGAACCTTCATTGCATCAAAGAAGTCTAAAATATCATAATCTTTATGAAGGGGATATGTCGTAAACTCTCATGTAAAAATAGTATGCACCTGTGTATAATACGAATCCCAAAAGTTTTGCGTAAAATGATGAAAAAAACCCTACTGTATCCTATGTATAATTCTCACCCAAATAACTGAGTCTCATAAGATTGTCAATGAAAGACAATACCAGTCATGATCAATGGTGTAATGTATGAAAAGAATTAAATGTTTGTTTTCTATTATAAGTAGTAAAATAAATATGTTTTACAGGTTTAGGGTGCATATTAATTATAATCATAAAAGACCCAATTAAATAAGATCTTCTTACCAAGCGATCCGCAAAAAATATGAAATCGCCTCTTGAAGTTGATCTGAAAATATAGACTCTGTTAATTTATCTTTTTAATTATTTTAAAATTTATCATAACATGATGCAATTTGACGCATTTTGTTGAAAGGATGTATGGAATATATATGGAATTAATATATTTGACATAATCTTTTAACAGCCCCACATCGTGACATAAGAGTAAACGGTCATGTGTTTTCTTTTTAAAATAATGATGATTTAAATGATTGTTTTTATTGACAACGCGCCAAATTAAAATTTATAAAAATGTTTAAAAAATTCTTTAAAAAGCAAAACTTCTGTGACAAAAAAAATACAAAAAATCTATTATAATATATTTTTCAAAATATTTTATTTTTCCCACTGTACATGATAGAGTGCAAGTTACACGTGTTTATAGAAACGGACAAAAGAAGTGCATATTACCATTGTGACAGCAGTCACAAATTTAAATGACAGGTTACACTCACTTGTCACGCAAAACAGTTTGTAGCTCTCGAACATTATCTGTAATTCTCAATTTTTTAAACTTTGGTCCGAATTCCTCAATATTGTTGTGGTGAACTTGGGAATTCTGAATCAAATCTGGCTCCATCGTCCTCGTGCGGCTTCCCGGAATATTGCTAAATAAAGATAGCCCGTTCTAAGATTATGTTTCGAAAGAAATTCTTGAGTACGATTTACTCACAAGAAATCCACCGGAACTGAAAGTACAGCTGAGGGATGACCAGACCAGTCTGAAATGTCAGGACTTCTGAAAATAGTCCAATGCAGACATTGCTCCCAAAGTATTTTAAATTTTCAACCTCGATGTCGAAGAAACGTCGCCCAAAGCAATCCATATAAATTATATTTCCACAATTATAAGCCAGTGAGTAACGTTACACGACAAACTTCAAGAATTTAAACTCCTCCGTTTCTCATGTTAATAACATTTTGCCTTTTTGTGTCAGGTTCCATTGATCAGAAACATAAATAACAGAGATTGGCAACTGATCGAAATCCCGCGGTCCCTATTGTAAAGTGTTTCCAGTTTAAATCAGTATATCTTTCTAATAAACAATTATATCAAAATATAAACAACTAAAACCTATTACCAAAACATTCAGAATATTATATTTTTATGAGTTTATGTCATATAAACAATATTGAAGAGGAATTTTAGGAGACAGTTGGCTACCCGTCGTCCGAGATTTCGCCGATGTTTTATAGCTGGCCAATATATTTTCTGTATATTTATCTTATTTTTCAATTTTTGGTTTCAAAAATGTCTAAAACCTATGTACACTTCTCATTAAAACAATATACTTTTGGTTAAAGATCATTATCTCAGTTTACTAAAATGTAGTTCACAAAGTAAGGTTGGTGCCATACCATTTTACAACAACAAATGGCAGAGTTGCCAATCTCTGTTATTTATGTCACTGCATTGATTTATAATATTATAGTAGTTTTATGGTGCAACCATCCTGAGCTCAGAATGAATTATAAATAATTTGACTCTTTGCATTGTCAGCTTTAGAGTTCTTGTTTCCATAACATTTTGCTCAACAATATTTCCATATTCATAAATACCATTGTGTCCACTTTGTGTACATGCATCCACTTAAATAAAAAGCGTCCAAGATGCTTGTTTACAATCACTTACCATGTTCGTACCTTCCATTATGTCTGGTTGAAAAACCAAACACATATGCGGGGATTTTTTTATTTTGCATTACATTGCAAACAACATGAAAATACCCAGATGATAATGTTGAACATTTATGCAAGGTGTACTGATGGCCTCCCAATGGATAAAAGATTTTAGTTTTCCCATTATAAATCACCATTTCATTCTTCTCTAATTTTTGGGTAAAAAAAAAAAAAATAGGACATGTCAAAGAAGAATTAAATCTTTCAATTCTACAGTGATGGGTAATATGCATATTTGCAAAAAGCTATGGGAATGAGAACTTTGGACAGACTATATTGTAGCTCCCTTGTAAAAAAGATTAAACAAAAATACAATAATGTATCGTGGTGCTTTATTTTCCTAAAAACCATTTGCTAAGGATGGCTAACAAGGAAGAGTTTTTCCCCTTAACACAATGCTTAAAAAGGCATCAGTGTTATTTAATCTGTGCAATTATGAAATCTGTAGATATGATTTTCTCAATCAACAGAATTAACTTTACAAAATGAAAAATTGTTTACTTTTAGGGAAATGCCAAAGAAAAAACTCCACAGCTAAGATTGAGTTATAAGGACATTCTCAGTAAGGTATGTGAAGAGGTCGAAGATCATTCTCTTTTCCTCTTTCATGTTTCCAGCTGTTTTATCTATGAATCTAATATGTTGAGAAATTAAGTGTACTGTGCAAATTCTCTGCAGGATTTGTTTTAAGTATATATATTTTTTATTAGAATCTCTGGAAAAATGCTGTGGTTGAATCTCGGGTTTTGTCCACAAAATCTGTCACCGTGACAAAAAAGGATGAGAGGAAAGCTCCAGACATCTCAAACAAAGAAATCCGGCAATATCTGCTCAGTTTTGTTTGGCCTAAAGATGACTGGTTCATTAAACGACGCGTGATACTGACTACATCACTACTGCTTGGCTCTAAGGTCTTTTTCTTCTGATATATATCACATTAAGATTTTATATGAAGAATACAACAAAAACAATGTCGTAATGCTCTTTTTTTATGTTATTGTTCTGACTTTAAAAAAATTACATGATGTTACACATTTCATCAAAATACCTGTACATTTAATATCAATTTTTGTGGATTTTGCTGTTGGAATTGTAATTTGAAAATAAATGTTCATTGAAGCGCAATATTTTATAACATATTGTATCAATTGGATCATAGACCACAAATTTATTATATTGCTATAACTTTGACTTTCTCTTAATCAGAAATCCATGATAATCCCCACAAATATTAATGAAACTATGGTAAACCTTTGTTTCATCATTACAGAGGAAGTGTTTGTATGAAGCTCTCTGACATATATATTGTGATTTGATTTCAGGCCATCAATGTATGTGTGCCATTCATATTTAAGTATGCCGTAGATTACTTGGGCGATTCCTCCAACTTCGTAGATCTCAGTAACGCCCCCACGGCCTTCGTGACGGTCGCCACTGGCTCCATGCTTCTCTGTATGTCATTCGGCTTAATTATTCACAGTTCACTGTTTATAAAAATATTTTATCTTAATAAGACAAAATACCTGGGAGAAAAGGAATAAAATTGATGCAAACTATTAGAGGCATTTTAAATACATTGTTTTGACAATGCTAAATGGATTCAAAGAAATGTTCGAAAAGCTCATTTATATGTATATTCATTTGGAGACAAATTGAATTAAACTCTGTCAGTAGCTGTAAGAACACAATTTGATTTCTTAAAAAAAGGGAAAAAATAATTCTCAGCATATAAATGTAATTGTGAGTAATTGATTATGTGTGAATTGTAGATGGGCTGGCACGGATTTCATCAACGTTCTTCAGTGAGATGAGGAACTACGTGTTCAGTGAGGTGGCACAGAGCTCGATGAGGAAGGTCGCCACCAGCATACTTAGGAACATGCTGTACATGGACCACCGATTCCACTCATCCAAAGACACCTCCGACGTGTGTGAGGCCATCAACAGGGGCACAGAGTAAGCTCAAGGTCATTGACCAAGGTCAGGTCATAGGTCAAAGCGTACATTCTGTGGTTTCATCATTTTTTTTGAATGCCTATTTTCAAAAACTTTGTTCTTGAATTTGTCCATAAAATCAAATGTTTAACAAAGAAAGAAATGTGAAGAGGGTTTAGATTTATGTATTGATGTATGATGATAAACTTTGGAATTATATCTATCAACTGTAAACCCCTTTCCCATTTTATGTTTTACCAACTTAAAGCTGAACTCTCATTCTCTTCTTATGTACATGTACATTAATGCACTGAAATATGTGTTGACATGGATCTATTGTTTTGTGAATAATGTTGTAGAAATTTAATTTTTTTTCTTTCTCTCTCTCCAGAGGAATGAACACCATGCTGCGGATGCTGGTGGTGAACATCATTCCCTCTGTGTTAGAAGTCCTGCTGGTCTCCAGTATACTGGTCAGTATTCAAGGAAAGGAATTCAAATCAAGGAAAGGAATTCAAAAGTTGTCATTTGTAGATTTTATTATCAATATTTTGTATGATATATGATAAGTGGATTTTCAGTACTGGTAATTATTGACAGCTTTAACCAAGTTTATGCTCCATAAAATAGGCGAGTTTATATTTTATTCCTTATGATTTATATCTGTCTTTCATTTAATGCAAAAAAAACCCAGAACTTAGAGTAATAGAATTTTATCAAAATGAAACGACATGACATGAGCAATCTAATTACAATATGTGAATTTTATTCATTTTTTTGTCCAATCATTATTGAATTATTTATGTATTGTAACTCTTTAAGTGCATGTGTATCTGGTTTACATCCAAGGTGACATTGATAATTCAGATGAATGAAATTGATTATGTACATAAGTGAAATTGATTATGTGTCAGGTAATGTGATACAATGACAGGGTGATAGGTCCATCGTAAATTACTCTGATTTACAGATGTGTCAATAAAAACTCAAATTTTTTCTTGATGATTGGCAGCAGGATCAACCTACATTTTAATGGCACTTAAATGATTGACATACTGATATAGAGTGTTTGATTTATTCCAAACGCTTATGATTCATTCTATTTCTAGTTTATGATTTGAAAAAAAAAATTTAGTTAGAAGTTATGATCTGATCATTAAAAAAATAACTTGCAGTTAATTGATTGTTCTTTATTGATGGTTTGATTCATTCAAGAGAAATTTTTGATTTATTTTCAGGGCTATAGATTTGGACTGACATATGCGGCCATTACATGTGGGACAATTATCACCTATGTAGTTTTTACTCTACAGTACACAGAGAAAAGGTAAAGAAGAGAAAAGTTTTGCCAAGTCTAGACCACCCCTTGTAGGTGACCCATTGATCTGCTGCTGTTATATTTATGATGAATGCATATTGACACCTGAAAGTCTGTGATAGAATAATATATAAACTCCTTGCTCATGATGTGTTTAAAGTCTTTAAAATTTAAATTCTCCTTAGTCAACATTATTTTTTGTATTCATTTGTAATTAATATCGATCACTCTGGTGAAAAAATTAGTTGTATTATTTAGACACTATTAATATGCTAAGGACAGTATGTTTGAGGTATTTTATAACCTTAACAAATATTTTGATGTTTTTGTTCATACATGCACACAAATAATCTTTTTATGAAAAAAAAAAGATGCAAGAAAATTTTGCTTTAAGTTAATTTTTTGCATTGTAACAATTTACACACTCAATGAAATGTTTTCAATCTGCACGAAAAGTTGATAACATTGTTTTGTTATAGAAATAAGATCCGGCGCAGTATGAATATGGCCAAGAATGCCACCAGGAGTAAAGCCACAGAGTGCCTTCTTAACTTTGAAGCTGTTAAGGTATTTAGCCCTTATCTATCAGATAAGTAAAGAAATGAACTGAATTTCTTTTATTATAAAATAGTAAATTGAACTCTGCGGTTTGATGTACAGATACATGTATAACTGTATTTGCAGCTGTTTAACAATGAAGAGTATGAGACCAAGGTGTATGACCAGCTGACAGGGAAGTACATGGACATGCGACAGAAGACGATGAAGACGCTGGCCCTGCTCAACAGCGGACAGAACCTGATCTTCTCCCTCGGTCTGATGGGGGTCATGGCGCTGACCGCTCAGGGAATCACTCAGGGTAGGGATCTCTGTTTGTATGAACTTTTCTCATTGCAGCTCTAGATAACTCAGGATATAGGTCTACATGGTCTTGTGGCTGTTAACATTTTTAACCATTGCTAAGTGCTTTTTTTTTACCATTGCTAACTGTTTGTTTACTGTTGCTAAGCATTTTTTTATGATTGCTAGGTGTTGCCACTGTGGGGGACCTAGTGATGGTCAATGGACTCCTGATCCAACTCTCCACCCAGCTAAGCTTCGTGGGCTCCACCTACCGCGAGCTGTCCGAGTCCCACATCGACATGAAGGAGATGTTCAAGCTCATGAAGATGGAGACCAGCATTCAGGTACTAGTTCTACCCTGACCTTGATCAGAACCTGGATGTTAACTGCAGATCATGAGTTTCAATCCGCCTGGACCTTTTGATTACATTTACTGAATTAGATTTTTAAAAGTATGATTTTTCATCCAAAATTGCAATTATTTTTTCGCCTATTTGACTTATATATAAGTCTTATCCATTATTATATCTATTATAATCAAATAATTTTCTGCTGATTGGAGAAACTATTTCAAGGTGTACTGAGCCACTTTAATGTCTATTTTATTTGTTTACATTAGTTGCAAACCAGTTTAACATTGTCTATTTGAAAAAAAAGTCAACAAATATTTTCATTAGTTCTTATTTCATTTGAAACCTTTCTAATATGTTTTGTTTTGGTCTGTCATTTCTAATGGTGAAGAAGCTTATGCCAATAAATATCGCATGGTTGATCTGTAGACTCGTCCCAATGCTCCAGCCCTTATGGTCACTCCTCAGACCGCCTCCATTGATTTCGAGGGGGTGAAGTTTGCCCACACTGAGGATAGACAGATTTTGGATGGACTGACGTTCTCCGTACAGCCAGGGAAAAAAGTGGCCATTGTTGGAGGCAGTGGATCAGGGTAGGTCCTTTAAATGTCATCTTAAATGTTAGATGATACACATTTAGGTTTGCTTAGTTACTTGACTGTGCTTGCAATATACAAAATCATATACCATAATACATACTTGAGAACTGACCCACATTTAGTATCAGTTCTTTGATCGTACAAATAATCAAAGTACATGTATTCATCATTTCATTTCATGAATTTTAAAAGCATTTAGTGATGTTAAGGAAAATTAACAGGTGACAAAGACATTTTTATGTTTTTTTAGTTTCAAGCTTGAAAGCATGCATCTGCTTTGATGTAATATCACAGACACTGTTATACATGTTTCAGAAAATCGACCATTGTGAAGTTGCTGTTCCGGTTCTTTGACCCTGATGAAGGGAGAGTCCTAATCAATGGTCAGAACATCAAAGACCTTGACCTATATAGTGTGAGAAAGGTCATTGGAGTCGTGCCACAGGTAAATTTCCCGAGATGTCTTCATGATTGCGAGGATAATAACAGCAATGAGAAGCACAAGCTGGAATATTTCTACACTATTCTGATATATTAATGAATATATACCATAGTAAAGATCCATTCGTGTACAGTATTGATCTTTTCAAACTAGAGGTTACAGTATTGACTGGCATTTTGAAACATAACATTCTGTAACTGCTGGAAATAACTTAGATCAGGAGCGGAAAAGGATACACTTGATCTTGATTGCTAGTTTAAAGATCTATAAGCAGCTTAATGAAAAATCTCGAGCCAGAGACTGATTGACTTAAATGCCATTTTCATAATTATAGTAAAATTCTCAACCATCAGCACATTTTCTGTACTCATGATACTTGTGTGTGATTACAAAGGAATGTTTTATTAATTTTTTCGCAGGACTGTAGCATGCTGTTTAACGAGACCCTGCTGTACAACCTGCATTACGGCGACCACACAAAGTCCGAGGATCGAGTGATGGAGGCAGCGACCATGGCTCAGATCCCCCCGAAACTCCTCTACAACATGGAGATGAAGGTCGGGGAGAGGGGCAGCAAACTCTCAGGTCAGGGTCCAACCCATTGTACAGGACAGGGGAGTTCTTTTTTCCCATCATCTACTGTAGATTCCTTATATTACACTTAATTTCCCGATTCATCGGTTTCGCATCAAATCGTGAGAATATGAAATTGCAAATGTTGAATTTTTTATCATAATGCCAAATAGTTTACAGCTGTCTGAATAATAAAAGCTTGATTTTAAAATCCAAGCGTTGTGCTTCTCGGGATTTTACGTGCCGGATATTAATTCTTCATATTTGATAAGAAATTTACAGTACTGTACAGTGCAGGGAGGCTCTCGCTAATAATAGCTTGTTTCAGTCAGTAATAAGTGAATCATAATGGAACACAGGATAAACCTCTGCCATTCAGTCAATTGAAAGGTGACTAAAAGGTAACTGAAATGTGACTTAATGGCATATGTGTGCCATTCAGTCACCTTTCTAGACCATTCAGTTATCGTTCAGTTGACTGAATGGCAGAGATTCATCCTGTGGAAATTGAAAAATTTGAAATGATATACAATGTAATAGGATAAAAATGACAAGGTGTCTGCTGCTATAGATTTATGCGTAAAGAGAAAGCATTCAAGTAAAAAGTAATGCAATTAAAAACAAACATATTTCCATTGCAGCCTTGTATCATACACAAACCTGCTCTATTTTATGATAATGATCACAGGGAGGTAACTGTTGTGTGTTTGTTTAGGTGGAGAACAGCAGAGGATAGCTATAGCGCGCATGCTGGTGAAGGACCCGATGATCATCGTGTACGACGAGGCAACCTCATCACTGGACACAATCACTGAACAGGTTAGGGACATTACAGTAAATACAGGGAGGGTAGGGGGGAGGAGGTGTGAAGTGATGATATACATGCAGGATTGGCTGGGTTTCTGTATCAATGAAGCTGAAATAAACTGGAATAAAAGTCAGGGTACACAGATGCATATTTCAAAGTAGATGTCATGCTATAAATTGAGTTAAATTTGTTATTCAATCGGCTGAGTGGACTTTTTCTCAAATGTGAATTCAAACTAAAATTAATGTCGGTTCAGAGCTTCATGCATGTACATAACTGAAATAGGTTATGGTTGTCTGCCCATTGGTCATTTTAGTATTAATTAAGGTATTTACTATTTTTAAATTTCATTAATTGTCTTTCAATGGTACTAAAACTGGGGGGGGGGGGGGGGAGGGGAAAGTATAAGTAAAATTCAAAACATTAACCTAAAAAAACTCAAAAAAAACCCACAGTTACTTATTATCACTGTTTTGATTGTGCGATTACTGTTTCCTTTACCTGCGTTGTCTGTAAATGTAGTGTCCCTGTGTTGTAGATGATTCTGTCCACACTGAAGAGAGTGACCGAGGGGAGAACCACCCTAGTGATCGCTCACCGACTCTCCACCATTGTGGATGCCGACGACATCCTGGTGCTACAGAACGGCCAGATCGCCGAACACGGCAGCCATTATGAACTCTTAGCCAATCCAAATAGTTTATACACCCAGCTATGGCAGAAACAGAGCCACATTGCTCAAGGACATGTACCAGTGTTAGATGATGTTCACTGATTGGAGACTATTTATAGATATGTATTTTAATAACGTGTGTTTTTATTCCAGTTAATACAGGGCATTTTGTGATTTTACATGTAATTGTTGTAAACCTGAAAACTTTTTAAAATGATAGATTCATTTTTTTTTTAAAACTGTTTCAAAATATGATCCTGTTACATTAAAGACTTATTTGAAGAGAAGTTAATAATGTTTTAGAATATTTAATTGTCAATTGCCCTTGATTTACAGTTGGGCAAATATTTTTAGATATCTTTAAAATTCTGGGCAATCCCACTTCATAGTCATTAATTTGTTGAAATTGTTTTTTTTTTAAAGAATAATTGTACATAGTAATATTAACTTATTTTATATAGTTATGTTGTACAATGAAAAGTACCTATATATCAGCCAAGAATTCAGTTAAATGTTGAGTATTGCATACTCTTTTGCTCTGTTCTTTACCAACTTGAATTGTGAGTTTGTTGTAGTGGGGTCTTATATAATGTTTAGTACATAGGATATTGTTCCTTTACAAAGTAAATAAAATCAAAATATTTTACTCTGTGAAAAAAAGTGGTTTAGAAATGTTGTGTTGTTTCCAGTTTCACTCTTTTACCTTGGAAAATACTTTTTATCTTGGTTATTAGTCAGTCTTTTTTAGCTCACCTGAGTTGAACATCATAAAGACACAAGCAAAAATGCCTCCTAATATGATGAATATCATTACCCTTCAAATTAATGAGAAACTGTTATTGGGGTTAGTAATGTCATCTATGGGCCTCATGCATGTACACCACATTGTATTCTAGTGCTTTTGTTTTGATTTTTAGACATCACAAATACAGGGGCATCAGCTTTTTGACTAATGAAAAAGGAAGAAAGAACACAGAAACATTTCATGCATAGATTTGTTTTCGAATTTTGATGCATTCTCACGATTTGGTGGATCCGCAATCAGTAAATATGACAAACATGACAATTGTATGAAAAAAAGTTGCTATGACATTATAGCTCGCCCGTGATATTCCACGCTGTGTGAATCCTCAGAAGGGTGCCTACAAAACATTTAATCAATATACTGTATACGTATTCCCGGGGTTCTTTTTCGCATGCCACAAAATTAGCAAAAGTAAATATTTGCCCTTTGCCTCAGTCATTTTCTGGCGCAATCGCAACTTCTCGGGCCTTTCCGGCAAGCTCGGAAAAACACATCGAATGTATTAACATCACCGGATGTTAGAATTTTTATACAAAATGGAGTCGCTTCCCATTAAAATAAATATCGGCTACTAGACAGCATTATATGTCACTTCTGTGGTATATTTTAGGGTAAATCATTGACTGTAATGAAGTCTAACTCACATTTCAACAGATCGTAAAATGTGTTGAATTTATATCAAGTTTTATAAAAAAAAAAAAAAAAAAAAAAAAAAAAAAGGGGGGGGGGTTGTCATGGACGCCTAGGTAATACATTCGAGGTGTTTTTCCGACCATGCCAGAAAGGCCCGAGAAGTTGCAATTGTTTCTGGCGATGAAAAAAGTTTTTAAAAGCAAAGAATGTTTGATATGGATTCTGCTTATTGTATTTTTGCTATATGAAATTGATAGCCACAATAAGATAATCACGAAAATAACCGAATATACGGTACTTCATTGAAGTCGTGTAGTACTTATGATTGTCTATATAAAATCACGTAATATATTTAAATTTACATTTTCCAGTGGTTTTGCCTATGATATCACTACTTATCGATTTTGTACTATATAACCCATAATACAAATGACACGAAATCGAGGCGCCAGCGGGGTTTGCTTATTGATATTTAAATATATAATCGTGCGATGGCTTAAAATTATATAAATATAAGTAATAAGGAATCATTCTTTGAATATTATGGGATGATAATTTCGGTCGGGGTGTGATCAAATCTATCATAAAGCCCTTTGGGCTTTATTGGATTTGATCACGCGCCGACCGAAATTATCACCTCATAATACTCAAAGATGGGTTCCTTATTCCTTATATATTACACATTTTGATACCCAGCATATCAACATAGTTTATAGTCCCCCAACGTTTTCTGAGTTTTTTCTTGTTTCACCCGTACAGTATGGTGTGGTGTTGAGAACACTGGTTACGATATCTTAGAAACCAACTGTTTTTAGGCATTGACATCCTAATATATACATGTATATAATTATATGCAAACATTTACTTAAGAAGGCTCAATGGGTGCGGCCATTTTAAGACTATATTGGTCTCCTTCAGAAGAAGGGCTCTATATGAAAAAAATAGGAAAGTACCAACATTTAACACATAAAATATGGATTTTTCTTTACTAAATAAACGTTTATACTTAACAAATGATATATTAAAATTTTAGGTAGATCTGATGGTTAGTTTTGTTGACCGCCCAGCCTCCTTAATTAACTCCGATTGACATTTCTTGTATATTATAACTTACTGTAACTTGTGTAAATTGTACACTGTACAGCTAGTTTTGGTCATGGCAATGTTGGCAAAATGAGGCGACAAAAGCAATACGTTTGCCATGTATGTAATTTATGTACGCGTTAAAAAGCTTCTTTTATTTAGAGGTACTACTGGGAATATGCTCTGAAGATCTTATTTAAAAAAGTATTGCTCTTTGACTATCATACATCAATTATTGATGAAGATTCTAGTAGGAAAGGTATGGAATGCCGTCTTTAGTTGGATATGAAATACCTCATCTTAAAAAAATAATTAAAATCTGTAATGATATATTTTGATGCTCGTGCTATCCAAGCCATTGTTTCAGATATATCCACGTTTAAGTAAAATTAACCTGCGCGGATCCAGAAATTTTTTCCAAGAATTGTACTAAGCGAATTTAATCAATTTGAACTTTTTTTTGGAAGGGGGGGGGGGTCAACTTCCGCGACCCTTCCTTTAGATCCATGCATGATCAATGCATATATTTGACCAAAATCCAACGATTCACATATACGATCATACCGCCATTAACACATGTACCTTTGAGTTCTATAATTGGCCTGTCAGATATCTTGGTCAACAGCCCGTGAAGTAACAGTAATTAGGTAAAGCTTTAACCTATCACACAACTCGCAGACTCTTTATTCTATTTTAGACGGGGGACTATTTTTAACAGCGTATAAATAACGATACCAACAAATCATCATATAAATTCATCATACAAATGAAGGGTTCTTTATGGTCAATTAACAACCTGAAACGTAGTGAATGTACTACAATTCTGAAGCCAAATTTAAAACACAACATTATTAAGAATTTTTATCAATAGTGTACCCAAATTTGGTAAATCTTTTTTCTCTATAAAAAGTATACGGTAATGGCTTTAAATCTTGAATGCTATGTTTGTCTATTCAAGCCTCAAAAGAAATTCTATTCTTAATGGATCAATATGTAGGTTTTCTTTACTCCAAAGACGAAATGTTTCAAGAAAGAGTCGTTCCCAGGTGTTTAATTCTTGCTCTCTGTGACTTGAGTTGGCCCATTTTCTCTCCGATAGCGTCACCATATCCTGTCTTCTAACTCTGCTAGACTACGGGTCTTGTCGGGACATTATATAAATAGTGCCTGTTTGGGAGGGTAAGAGTTGAAATTGACACCCCGAGAAAACCATTGCCAATGGTTTTCTCGGGGTGTCAATTTCAACTCTTGCCCTCCTAAACAGGCACTATTTATTTTATTGTAATACTTTCATGACAAATACTGAAACAGGCACTATTTGCATGTACTTAATTATACTGAATGTCTTAATTTTAAAGAAAACATTTCTGCTTTTGTATAGGAATGACGTAAATTCTATGAAAAACCGTACGCACATAATTTACGCGCATGTAACAATTCGTTGTGTTACCCGTTGCCAAGTGTGTTGCTAACGCTGAGGGTAATAGAACGGATTATCAACTGCGTCTAAACCAATCAGATTACAGTATTTAACATGAAAGTATAATAAAGTATAATAAAGCATATTCATGATATTGTACATTATCTCGGAAGACCTTTCAACATTTATAACTTTTCAAGCGTTAATAACTTTATTTAGAGTTCTAAATATCCATATTTCACTAATGTTTTGCAAAATATATGTCGTCATATTTGGTATCCCTTATAAACTGAAATGATACCGCCAAATCCCCCCCCCCCCTTATCGCACCGCCCTCTTGGATGATGTCACCTACACTTGTCGTAATCGAAGAGGCAAGCTACATGTACCGGATCCGGAAGTCATGAAATGAGTCAGGGATCTCAAAATCGGACAAAAGATGTTACAAATCCGCAAAACACGCACCACATGTTTTTACATGACCATATGTCTTCAATCATGAAGTCGAACATTAATTTATTTGTCTTCATAATTTCTGCTTCATCTATAAGAGTCACCGCAAGGTTGTACAATTACCGCTGCCTCAGTAGGCAAAGAAGTTTATATGAAAAAAAAAATACCTTCACCATGTCGTTGAAGAAGACCTAGTGAATAACTGTCTCTTCCCGCATGATAAATTTATGCACTTGTGTTACGTAATGCCTCTGAAAGGTTAACGGGACCATATGAAGAAGCGCAGAATCCCGGGACAGGCTTTAAATATTCAGAGGGCAATGACAGGTCCATGTTTAAAATGCAGTGGGTTGTCATTCTCGCCTGTTAAATTTATGAGTGGTTTCTGTTACAATACGCAGAGTCATAGTCAGGGATTAGTTAACTCAGGCCGGACTGTCCACTGCTTGCCTACAGAAGTCAGTTCACTGCATGCCCTATAGGTAGGGAGTTCTATGTACATATACATATACTAATATGATGATGACTTTGGCCATTTCCAAAGTCTTCACTTCTCCTTTTTAATCTTCAAAAATTGCATCTTTAATGACTTAGCTAATTACATCAGATTTTTTTTCAGTTAACTTTTTTCTTTAAGAAGGCTTGCAGTTTTTTAAATCATGAATAATGAAGTTATTTTCGACTAATTAAATGTAGCATACACCCAGTATTATTTGCCTCCGTTAGGATCTGCAAACTTTTTAACTCAGTTGTTTTGTAAGTTTTGTTGACATCAATTAATTTTGTTTCCCATGCTCTTAATTGCTTTCACTTATTATCATACGATTCTAATAGTGCATATATATCTCTCAGGGAAAATCCAAAGGTGACACGAGAAAAGAAGAAACCCATTGAGCCAGCTTTACATTTTCCGGAACTGAAGGTACAAAATCAACAGTATTCAGGATATACAAACATTTTCATGAAACGTCGGGATAGAAAGGACCACCCCTCTGGCCTGGATAGCTACTTCCTCCAACGAGTGTGCCCAAATATTTCTTCCTCTTTCTACAATATTGATTTAAACTTCGGAGTTCAGCTCAAGGCGACAAGCGGGATTTCATTAAATTCAGGCCTCGTAGATTGTACCAAAGTGTCGGAGTGTTTTGATGTAGAAAATTAGGCTGTCAAGTTAAGGGCTAGGGAAGGGAAACTGTCAACTCGTGTACTATTGACATGCTTTTCTTCGTAACCCGATATTTCGAGCCATGTTTACCTGAAGGGTCAGGTGAACCCAAACAACATGTGATGAAATGACTATTCCGATAAATGTATTTCTACACACAGTGATCGGTGAGACCAAGCAGGCGATAGCAGCGGACAACCAGACGTGGTTCAAGAGGATGTCTTCTACAGACTTCAGTGCCACAACAGTCAGTATGAACGTTACGAACAACACAACTCTAAACTCTACAGCCATGGACACTGACAGTAAAAGTAAAGGGTACGTGGGGATGATCATCGCTATGTTTCTCCTCGCCCTCGTCTTCAACATCTCTGCTCTCATCATGATCGTCAGGTCCACCAAGTCTCACAAATGGAGCGCCTTCTACCGACTAATGGTCTCACTCAACATCACGGACTTGGTCGGGAGTGTGACTTGTTTTCCCGTACTTTTGGCTACCTACGCCAACAACGTGCAATGGCAGGGAGGTCAGCCGGTGTGTGATTACACCGGGTACATGATCAGTTTCGTTTTTTTGTCGTCTGCTTCGATCATTGGCGCCATGTCGACGGAGAGATTCGTTGGGGTATGGTTTCCATTCTTTTATAACAAGAGTGGAGCCAAAGAGAGGAGGACCAACATCATTTTGGGGGGTATTTGGACCACCACGGCCTGCATCGCTCTCCTCCCCATCATAGGGTTTGGCGAGTACGTTCTTCAATACCCGGGGACATGGTGCTTCTACAATTTTAGAGCCAAGAATTTGGCGGACAAAGTCTATGCTTATCTGTACTCTGTAATATGGATTTTGATCATTTTTTGTACTGTTCTATTCAATCTGTTAGTCATTGTCAAATTAGTCATGCGCCGTGTTAGTGCCAGCGACAAGAAAAAACAAAACAGTAAAGCCAAGAGGAACGAGATTTACTCCATCGTACTCCTGGTGGTCATCGTCATAGTAACGGCAACATGCGGGGTCCCCCTAGCGGTGAGTTATTTCTACATGTATACACCTTTTTGGGAAATTAATTACGCAGATTTTTTTGGTCTGGTTGCAATTGAAATACACGTAATCTGCAAAAGCGATCCTTACGAAAAAATTAGATATGTGCATTAATTTACTCTGCGGCTGTTATTCTCCAGCCACAGAACATCAATCATTGTTAAGTTTATTTCATTAACCACGACGCTTAATTGTTTCTTTTTTTTTCAATAGGCAAGGTTGTCCTTTGCCAGAGGTAGATTTTGTCAAAATGTCGTCTGTTTGGTATAAAGAAACTATAACCTTGATAAAAATAAATAGGGAAAAGTACGCTTAACGATTTAGACTTATCCCAGGTAAAACACACACAGGTGAAATGCTATATTGCACATGTACCATACGGCAGAAGTTTTTAGTGGCGACATATTTTAGCAAATTTCATTCTGAAACCTGTATATTGACGATTTTTATTGTACGAATCCTCGGTGAAAACTTTACCCAAAATAACCTAGATGATGGTTAAAGGCAATTGTGGATTTTAATTATGAAGAGAATAATTTTTATCAGCCAAGATGTGAACTTTTACAGCACGTTTAAGTTCACCATTATTCATATTGAAGATATCATTGAAGAATAATGACCTCTTCCTTTTCTTAAGCGAGTCGAATATTTTTTCGGAAAATTCAAACAAAATTTACGAACAAATTATAAAAACGTTCATTTTTTAAAAAGATTTATAATCAGAAAATGCACATGTCTTTCCATTAAATGGCATACGACGTCATTTATAAATTCAAATAAAAAACCGTTTTATTATGTAGCAGGCCTAAATACATTTCATTATCATATAACTAAAAATTAATGAATCTAGAGTTTGTTAAAGTTCTTAGCAGACCATTTCCTGGCTCCCACTCACCCTTGCTGGGGTGGGGGGGGGTGAATTTATCATAAATCATAACTACCCTCACCCTCCCACTGCCAGGCGCAGAAATGCACCACGGGACAGGAGGGTCATTCTAATCTAATCTAGGACCAGGGCGTGTGGTTCATTCTGCAAGGCGTTTACAATTTGAGGTCAGGGGTTTTCTAGATAAAAAGAGATTAAACTCCCTGTAAACAGGATCCCTGCCTTTTTTCCACACGTTTCTGACATCCTTGTGAGATTTTTTGGTCCACTAAGTAAATTGTTGTTCATAAATCTTGACAGTTATACATTAAGAAACAATTTGAACGATTTCAACATATCCGCCCGACATCTGACCTCGGTCAAGATATCGTCCGGGATTTTACTTCCTTCTCTGACAATCCCAAAAGTAAACAACCTTTGAGTTTATCAGAGTGAAATATATGACCTGCTAAAAACTAAATGCTCTATATCCTTTCTCGCAATACGTTATCAAGAACTAGGAAAATCCCGCGGTGGAATTGGGGGTCTTTTTTATTCACTAGATTTGGATATATAATTTAGCTTGGTGGTTTTCTCTTCACCTTGTTGTATCTTACTTAAGGTTGCTTGAATGTCGCATTATCATGAACGATTCATAATTAAATTCAAGTTTGAATGTCTACCTGTAATGTTGTTTTTTTTCATTATTAAAAAATATTAGGCCTATATTGGTTTTAATTGACATCAAGTTTGTTTCTTTTTACGACATATACAATAGCTTTATTGAATAGTGGAGATAATGAATATTACCCTTCACAGCAATTTTGATTTTTTAGGATCAGTACAAATTAAAATGATAATTTAATTTTGAAATGGACAGCGTGATTGGTTTTTCAGCTTTTGTGTATTTTTATCTTGTATTTTGACTTGGGGATGCATTTCGCCATGTCAATATTAAGGAACAAACGTGTAAAAATAAAATTAGCATTTAAAAGTCACTTCACTTGTTACGTAACAGACAGTGAAAGAAGTGCTTAGTTTACCGCAGTTAATATGAAAATGTTTCCCCCTCCCTGTATCAGTTTTTGTCTTCAAATGGTTAGACATTCAAATGCTGAATATTATGGTCGGTGATTTTTTTTTGGGGCAATTTCCATGACAAGTTTTCATGAACAACTAAATGGGGAAATATTCTAACAACAATATAAACGTTATGGGTTTTTTTTGTTAAACTTTTAGACAATTTACATATTCATGTCTGCAGTCTGTCTAACAATCTAATAATGCACTCTGATATTACTGATAATTCTTACATGTAAAACAACAGTTGCATTCATTACCTCATTAATGCAATTGCTCCCATCAGCATTTAAAAAAAGTGTATGTGACGATGCAATATGAACCACAATTTTTAAGCTGGCATGTTCAGTATGTTGCGGTTACGGGCATAATTGGATATGATGGAGTACCGTGCAGTTCTCTGTAAACGGTTGTTTATTGTGTAAACAAAGTCCGTGTGTCTTTGGTCTAGACGAATCACTGATACTGGACTACAGGCAGAAAACTGACAGTAACAAACATGTCAGACAGGCATTGTCAGCCTACCTTAAAACACTGTGTCTCATAGCATTAACACAAAGAATGCGGAGGATGAGTAGGGATCATTTTAGGTTTCCCGTGATATTTGTAGTCTTTGGTTGTTATAATTGTTTAAAATTTTACATATAGGTATAAACTATTCCACATGAGTGTAAAATAAACCCTTACAAGTGCCCCAAGGGATTCATTCTAGGTGTATAATCTAATTATGTTATATTTTTAAGCGACGAAAAAGGATTTAAAATAGTAAATTTGAGTCGTTTGAGTGTCTTTTATTCTATAAAAACGTAATTTTGGAATAAAGACGTACTGTACTGCAATGCGATACACAAACAACTCTTTCTCCCTGCACTATTAAAATATTGACGACTTTTATCATATTGACGCAAATGGACGAATGTGATTGGTCAGAGAGAGAGAGAGAGAGAGAGGGAGCAGAGACCGAGGACACTTTACTTTGAGCAGGGTACAGTCTCGCGGCGTAAACACACAACTCCTGATCAAGATGTGGATAAATTACAAAAATGAGGAAGATTGAATAGCTATAACAAATCGAAAGTTATATTTCTTAATCAAATTGAAAGCCCCGTACTTTAGTTTGGATTACTGAGTCCTAAATACATTAGCACCGAATCCGCATATTTGGTTGAAACGCATTCGCAAAATAAATTTGACGGTTCAGACATTGCCGATTCAGATTGTCAATGCCTTTCAACATATGCAGTGTTTTAATTTCGAATTTCAAAGCTACAACATAATCTGAAATGAGTTTCATAAACAACTTCTCCCTTGTTACAAGGGAATTGTAAGCTACTGTTGAAATTCTTCACACGTTCTGTAACTTGTATTGTAAGTTATTGCAGTATTCAAAGTGTTCAACAATTTTCAGTTTTGTGTGTCTCTTTTTCCCATTGGACTTGAGGTACCATTTTGTTAATTGTGTATTATTGAATACTCTGAATAAGATTCATTTGTGGTTCATTTGTGTATCTCGTCATTACAGACCATTGCAGTCATCATTTTGAATTTGAATGCTAGAAATTCGTCATTTATAATTACGAGATAGTCTCTAATGATAGATGTCGTCATTAGTAAACTCTGCTTCATTAGTGGTCCTCGAAAAGAAAAAAAAACAGAGGACATTGTTTAAAGAAAATTGAACACGCGTTTTTTGTTGTTTTTTTTCAAATAATTTTGGAGTCACCAAGAATTTTATAATGAATCATATTGAAAATTATCTTGATTTAGTCGTATATACGTTCTTTGGGTGACTAAATTATGACATACCTGTCTGCTAATGACAAAACATCACCTTTGATGATTAATTGCATGTTAGTTTACTTCTATGCAACCTTGGTTTCGATGTCCGATTCAAACATTACCAATTTACAGCATGTGGAATACCAATGCTTATAATATGTTAGCCAATATAGACTGATGCTTCTCTTATGACGAGATTGCTTGCTTTTGGCTCTCCACTCAGTTGAAACACAAAAAGGAAAGTATCTCATTTATAGGTAAAGAGACATGTGTATGCATCGATGCCTAGATACATTTTATAGGTACCTGATTAAATGCAGAATTTTCCCACTGAGCTACAGTTCTGCAGATACATAGTACTTTTGTGGATGCGTAACTCTGGACTTTAAGTGCAACAAGATTAACGGTGTTTCATCACATCTAGCCTGTTACTGTGCAGTGCAGGGTTAATGTTTGTTTTCTAAGAGCAACACTTAGTCTAGATTTCCTTATATCATAATGTTATGATGAATAGACTTTACAAATGTCACGTGACACTGACAATACGCGATAGTTGTACAACGTGTTCCTCTCCTCGACCAACTTGCACTTTGTGGTTATGGAAAATAGACAACGATAAACAAACAAGTCATTACATATATCTAGACAACGAAAAATGATAAAAACAAACGAATAATTATTCATGTCATTATAAATATCTGAATCATTAAAACGTAGTTTACAAGTATATATACATGATATACTCAACTCGTGCGGGTTGTCATATATATGGGAAAATCAAACAATATGTAGTTATAACTGGCTTAAGTCAACAGTTAAAGAAATATTACAAAATCAATTTGTACAAGATTGGAGAAGTATTGTAGATAACTCACCAAAATGTATTAATTATAGAATTTTTAAAACAAATCTCAATTTAGAAAAGTACTTGTTGATTTTACCTACAGATCTACGGATCACGTTTACAAAATTACGAACATGTAATCATCGATTCCCCATTGAAACAGGTAGATGGAATAATATTGAAAAACATTTAAGAAAATGTACAATGTGTGATTCTAATAGTATTGGGGATGAATTTCATTATATTTTAGAATGTACATATTTTGTAAACGACAGAAAAATGTTTTTACCCAAGAGATATTATGAAAACCCAAATATTATAAAATTTAACGAGCTCATGAATACTTTTAATGTAGAAAAACTAAAAAACTTGTCAATATTTATTAAGAAAATTTTCAAAGTCTGTTCTTCCAGAAACCAACTTTAACAACCTATTGTATTGTGATTTTAACTTTTTTTTAGTCATTATTACTCTTACTGTACATGTGATCCTTGACTGTATTCGTGTACATTTGTATATACTGATTTTGAACCTCAAATACCAGTGAACTGGTCTTGAGCGAATAAAGAATTGAATTGAACAAGTCAGAAAGAGGTAGTAGTACATACTGATGACTGCAGGTTTGGACTTTGTAGTGTAAGTATATGATCATTACTTACCACCACCACCGCCCCCCCCCCCCCCCCCCCACCCAGAAAAAATAGGAAAATACGAAAAAGGGAATTACAAAATACGGTGTGTGAGGCAGACTGTAATAAGCCGATTATATGCTCAAGCATTGCATGTATTTAGACATCCGAAACATGTATAAAAACATCCGACATGTATGTAAATACAAATTTTAATACAGTGTGTATATCAGAAACCAGCAATTGTTCCCTCTCTCAGTATTTTTTAAGTAGACCATTGCATGCCTTGTTGAGATGGAGACTGTAAAAATACTTAAACTCGACTAAATAAATATAAAGTTTTGCTCCCCTAAATGTCTACTTTATTCTGCATTTTGTGAATGTATGGGTCTTTAAATGTTCGCGATAATGACACTTATTTCTTTTTTTTTAAATCCCTGACACTGGATTGAATTTTCTTGATAAAGACGTGTCAATATTATTTATTTTATTTTGATGCCGTCAAATGAAGTGCATTTTAACACACTTATGATTCAAACACCTGTGTTATTGCAAGAATTTTTGAAAACATGGTCATTAATAATCTAGAATACAAATTTAACCTTAAAAACAGGAAATTTGAAATAAAATTAAAATCAAATTTGTTCATAGAGTTGCGTAAGAATACGGTAAAAAATCTTACACACGCAAGTGTTCACTAACTATATCCATTTCAATATCACCTACATGAGGTTTGGTACGAGCTTTATCGAGACAAGTATTCTTTTGAATTACAATATAACGCCATTATATAGCAGCACATGGTCATTGTCAGTAACCAGATGACAATGTAAACTTGACCTTAAACTACCAGAACATAGGTATAAATTGGGTATTTGGTTAAAACGCACATAACTATGTAAGCTTAGTTACTGTAATGCGTTTTGTCGAGTAAGTACATGTATTATTGCAAGCATAAAATTCATGGCAATCGTCTCGATTGAAAAAATTTTAGGAATGTGTATTTCCTGCCCATTGCAAATATTTGATCTAAGTGAATTTAAAGTATTTTTGTATGGCAACTGGTGTGAAAAGTTGTTTGGCTGAAGACAGTAAATTAAATACGTTCATCCTTGTTTACTTGTTAAGACACTAAATTAAGTATAGATGATTAAGGGCGTGTCGTTCACTCAGTCTACACTCAATACGACCAGAGCCCGGATGTTTTTTTTTAAATTAACTACCCTTTGAAAACTGTTATGACAAACAAATTGGGTGTTTTTCATATCTATATTTCCGTTACACAAGCACAATGTTTACGGAAATTCAAAACTTCCCCCATTTTTTTAATAGCTATATATAGGAAGGCAATACAAACATTGAAATGAAGGAAGTAAATTATTGAGCTCATCATTGAATTAAAATGTCCTCATAGTCGTCATAGTGACCTTAACAGGACGACAATTACAAGATGTTCTTTACTTTCTGACGTCAGCAATTACAATTATTCAGAACACAAAACGTAATGAACTATAAACTTATTCCGAGATTAGCCAAAATTTCATGGTTTTCATATTTGGTAATATAAATGAAAGAAATAGTATACATTGTATTCGTTTATAAGCAATGGCTGAGCAAAATTCTTATTTGCACGAATGAATTTATTATTTTCGTATCTTGTTTTTTATTTAGGTAAAATTTATGTGTATGTATTTACAAAAATCCCCACGTTGTATGAGAATTTGTATTTATGTGAATCTGCTGAAGTTTTTTTATATAGTGAAATAGAAACGAAAAAGAGTTTTAAAAATGACCAGGGCGTCACTCGTTTTTTAATGCCTTCTTTTACCTATATTAGAAAAATCAACTGCGCGACATTGTAACCTAAAAACGTTTGTTTGTTTGCTTTTAGATTGCATTTATTTAATTATAAAAAAAACTTAACTCTATTTTGTTTTAAAATAAAATTAACATGTACTGCAATCAAAGGTTTATCTATAGTTGATGACATTTGCAGCTATTATTTTCTCTTTTGTTTACAATTCCTTTTAATTTGTTTTTAGATCCGCGCCATCGTCAATGAGAGTGGATCCGAGAAGAACAACAATGCGGACCTCCACGCCAGCAGAATGGCGACCTTCAACATGATTCTGGATCCGCTCGTTTACATCTTCTTCCGCAGAGAAAACCTGGAATGGCTGTTCCGCTTTATCCGGAAAAAGCGCGGGAAATCTAGCAAACCGTCGGAGGAGAGCAGTTCCGCCAGCGCCAAAACGGACGAGACGAATCGGTCGGCGACCAACCTAGAGAAAATCCAGCCCGAGTTCAGCGGGGCGGTGACCACGTGATTGACTTGTTGTATTCATCCGAATGTACTTAGTGAAATCCAGAGAGAGGATTCATAGCGAGCAGTGATAAGTTATCATGTCATGTGAAGCTGTCCAGTGTACCCCGAAACCAACCGAGAAAAACATGCCAGCGGGCAAAGCGCACCTTGGGACAGAAAACTGGTATCCCCGGGGATACTTGACTCTCTAAACAGTGGCATGTATCACCAATATTGCGGGTCCTTCGTCCTAATTAATATGTTCTCTTGCAATCATGCAGATAGTCACTCCGCAGAATGATGTTTGATTTTACAATTGAAAACTTACCAAGATTCAGTCATCTTGAATATTATTTTTCGTAAAAATGCTGGTTGTTTAATGTATGTTTATCAATGAAAAATTGGCTTTTTTAAAATTTGTTACTGAAAGCGGTTACTTGTATCGTACTTTGTGTGTTGTTTTTTACGAAATGCAGTCAACTACTTACTTACTGGTTTTGATTTCCCAAAACTTCTCTCTTCCTTCACTTAGAGAGAGAGAGAGAGAGAGAGAGAGAGAGAATTATATTATGATATTAAGACATATTGACTTTTATCTATGTTCCTGACCCATTTACTTAGGTGCCATATTCCTCAGATTATTCCACTGTGTCTAAGAGAGGTGTTAACATGAATACCTTTATCGCCATTATTTGCCTAGGATTTGGTAAAGTATTGTTTACTTATGAAATATTTTAGCAATTTATTTTTTCCATAGATGGAAGCTTTTATTTATGAATGCCATTTTAGTAATTTCTGTATATGCACTATGTATTTGTAGAGTCGACATCGCATATTTTTTGGCAATATCATAATTGATAACTGTGCAATAAAACAGGCATTGAAAACAGGAAACAGTGTTATTGACAGAGACGTTTGATTGAATTATGAATGCACACATTACTCAACAAAGTAAACACAGATTGCAAAAATATGTTGATTTTGAAGAGCAGTTTATGATCAACTCAGGTTGGGAAATCGTTGTTTTCACTTGTTATTAAGGCCTTTAAGAGGGGATCAAGGTAATACTTAATCGAACACTCTTTGTATATCTCCTCAAAACAAGAGCTCAAACATTTTTTTGATAAAGCAGAAACAGAGCAAACAAAACAAAAAGGCAGATTTGATAATCGCTAACTTTACTTATTGAGGATAATTTGTGAAATTAATTTTCAAGGCAATGTCTCATTAATTACTGCTTTGTCGAATATTTTTCTTTGATAGACTTCTCATTTTGTGGATCCATTTAATTTTTAAGAACTTTCATACATCATTCTTTCATCTGTCTGATACCTCAGTATGTATAGATATAGTTGTGTGTATGCTTTTCGTCTAAATAACATTTGTTTTAAAGAAGTAAAAAATGTCTAGGTTCTGGGGCAATGTCAATTAGAAGAGAATAGCACAAATGTGTCCTACAATACATGTATATCTCTTGTAAGAGTTAGAATGGGATCAAAAGAATGGCCGTGGGGTCTTTTGCTCGTGCCGAGCCAGGAAAAAAATAAATCAAGGTAAAGGATGCCTAGCTTTGGTTAAAACATGACAACTCAAATTGAAAGAAAAATTCACAAAACTATAGACCATGAAACTATGAAATATATCTTGTTAACATGTTGTAGTGGCAAAATTTACTAGTATTCAAAGCTGATTTTTATAATCCGATCCTACATGCGACACGTGTCCGAAATAGGGAAGATTACAGAGCTGCACTTACACGTCAAATGCTGCACGTGACAAACACAAGTTGTCATGATAATGAACTAGTACTTAGACTTTTCATCATTCAGTTTGCCACGTGACCTGCCAGGCTGAGTGTGACTCTGACCATCCCTGTCCGAACTTCTGTCCCAATCACTACCACGAGCAATGCGTCAATAAGGTCTGCACGTGCCCTGATCGTAAGTACTCACGCGCGCTGTAGACACAAACAGCATTATAGGTGTATCTTCAAGAGGCTCCTTCACTTACAAGAGTGATAAATCCGTTATTTTAAATGGTCTGAACCATTGGAATTTCCTGGAAAAACCACATTCTAAGTGCATGTAATGTTAATCCACTTATATCAAATACAGGGTGTCTTATTATATTACATGTTACATTTTAAAGGGACATGGTCACGATTTTGGTCAAAAATTATTTTTCCCGATTTTAATATTTACAATGTTTCAGAAAGTCATTTTTAATAGGCAACCGAAATTTGAGTGTCATTTGTTGAGTTATAATCGAGATACAGAGCTTGGAATTCTTCGCTATGTAAACAAAGCGTTTGTTTACATTTTGGAACGTTAAAGTAAAAATTTCAGTTTTAAATCTAAATCGAATGTGTTTAACGTAAGGAACTGTTTATCTGTGCTTAAGATGAATAAAAAGTTGACAAATAAGCTGGAAAAAGATTTATTACTGGTATATTGAACCTATGTAAACAAAAACAGGGCACGAACCTTGTTTATATGACAAAGAATTGTGAGCCCTGTATCTTGCTTATAATTCTACAAATGACTCTTAAATTTTATTTGATCATTAGAAATGCATTTCTAAAGCGTTGTAAAATAATAAAAACTTAAAAAAAAGAATTTGACCAAAATCGTGACCATGCCCCTTAAAATAATTTTTAAAGGTTTTGAAAAAAAAAAACAAAACAAATAATAGCTAAGACGAGTTGCGAAGAATTTTTTTTTCTCAATTTTTCCATTGTTTAATGTTGACAATGCTTATATCAGTGATTTCTATCGGGAATGTCAGTTGACCAGTTATAAGCGGCAGTTGACAAGTTATAAGCGTCAGCTGACAAGATATAAGCGTCAGCTGACCAGTTATAAGCGTCAGTTCACCAATTATGAGCGTCAGTTCACCAGTTATAAGCGTCAGTTCACCAGTTACAGCGTCAGTTGACCAGTTACAGCGTCAGTTGACCATTTATAAGCGTCAATTGACCAATTATAAGCGAGATGGTAATGCTTTGTTTTTGTAAACACGACTCGTGTCCAGTGTTTTGAATGAATATAGACCGCAGAATAACAAAAAAAACCTAAAAACCCACACACCTAGAACTAAAAATATGTGAAAACCTTGAGAAACTGTTTCACGGTGTTAATGATTTAGTAAAGAACTCCTAGCTTTTTAAACGAAACTTTGATCAATATACGAAATTTATGAACAAAAACAAGTTAAAGCGCAAGCTGTTTATTTTGGACATAAAAAATGGGAGCTCTAAATGTTGTTCTATTCTAACTCCACATTTGATATTCATAATTTAGTTTATCATGACAAATGGTAAGTTAAAATTGTAATCATAAAAAATGGAGAAAACTTACATTTGAAAAAGTTTAAGCTGAAATCGTGACTTTGCATTTTTAATATACATGCAGTATTCTTTATTATGCATTTTGAATATATAGAAAAAGTTTGAACATCCAAAACGGGCATCATTTCTATGTTCACTGAAATTCTATACTATTTTAAATGAAAATAATTCTGCAAGCAACTATTGGTGTTTATCTTGGTGGATGGACAGTTTGAAATTTATAGTTTTCGTCAAGTTGTAAATAATGACCATTGTCTTTAATTGTCCTTATAGAAAATGGGATAAGGATTAGGTTCAATGTTGTAGGTACATCTGATTTTATTTTCTAAAAAAAACACGTGCACGTCTATCTTAAAATTGATTCTGAAGCCAGACTAAAAAGAGAATCAGCTGTTTTAGCCCGACCAATTTGAAGATTTATTCTTCTTTATGCAATCTTTGCGGGATTTCATAGACATGATCTTTTTCCATCTCACCAATTATAACCATCGATCCATAGGTCCTTAGTTTACCACAATCAATAGGTCCTTAGTTCTCCACCAGCCATAGGTCCTTAGTTCTCCATAAGCCAAATGTCATGAGTTCTCTCCACAATTCGTAGGTCCTTAGTTCTCCACAATCCATAGGTTCTTAGTTCTCCACAATCCATAGGTTCTTAGTTCTCCACAATTCATAAGATTTTAGTTATCCAGAATCGACCAGTCTTTGTGTCTTTTCGTTTCAAAAATCTTCAATAGATGGTCCGTGAGGCATGCTTTATTAACAACAAGGGATAAAGAAAACTGTGTTATATGAGATGAATCTGTGTGATTAACGCTTCCACATGTTATTGTTACATTATTTCGGATTGACAGTTAAAACGATACCATACGTTATTTTCTGATTTGTGTGTGTGTGTGTGTGATTTTACAGACGCCTGCAAAACCACGTCACAGTGCCCCTCTGGTCACATGATCGGGTGTCCACCTGGCCAGGCAACCTGTACGGACGGTCACTGCTACTGTAACAGACACTGATCGATTTATTAGAAAATACATTACATATATCATGTGGATTTGACGGCTTTGTTGATTTTTGGAGTAATTTGATTAAATACATTCCTCAGCTGTTGTAGTAAAAGGGGGACTACTCTAACTGCAAACTGTGAAGGTTTCTTTTCTATACATGGAAAATACAATTACAAACCTGTAATGTATACGAACGAGTCATAGAACAACGAATCACAGTAAAGTTTTTAACACAAAACTCATGTAAGATGTTTGTCCGTCTGTTCATGACCGTCCGTTATTTTCATCTCTTGACCAGCATTATAACCACAGATCAGACAAAACAAGCTTAGCGAGAAAGAATTAAGAAGGCTTGAAGGTCAACAAACTAACCATCATATCTACCTTTAGGATGCTGGATGGTCAACAAACTAACCATCACATCTACCTTAAGGAGGCTGGATGGTCAACAGACTAACCATCACATCTACCTTAAGGATGCTGGATGGTCAACAAACTTACCATCACATCTACCTTAAGGAGGCTGGATGGTCAACAGACTAACCATCACATCTACCTTAAGGAGGCTGGATGGTCAACAGACTAACCATCACATCTACCTTAAGGAGGCTGGATGGTCTACAGACTAACCATCACATCTACCTTAAGGATGCTGGATGGTCAACAAACTAACCATCACATCTACCTTAAGGATGCTGGATGGTCAACAAACTAACCATCACATCTACCTTAAGGATGCTGGATTGTCAACAAACTAACCATCACATCAACCTTAAGGATGCTGGATGGTCAACAGACTAACCATCACATCAACCTTAAGGATGCTGGATGGTCAACAAACTAACCATCACATCTACCTTAAGGAGGCTGGATGGTCAACAGACTAACCATCACATCTACCTTAAGGAGGCTGGATGGTCAACAGACTAACCATCACATCAACCTTAAGGATGCTGGATGGTTAACAAACTAACCATCACATCTACCTTAAGGATGCTGGATGGTCAACAAAATAACCATCACATCTACCTTAAGGAGGCTGGATGGTCAACAGACTAACCATCACATCAACCTTAAGGATGCTGGATGGTCAACAGACTAACCATCACATCTACCTTAAGGATGCTGGATGGTCAACAAACTAACCATCACATCTACCTTAAGGAGGCTGGATGGTCAACAGACTAACCATCACATCTACCTTAAGGATGCTGGATGGTCAACAGACTAACCATCAGATCTACCTTAAGGAGGCTGGATGGTCAACAGACTAACCATCACATCTACCTTAAGGATGCTGGATGGTCAACAAACTAACCATTATATCTACCTTTAGGATGCTGGATGGTCAACAAACTAACCATCAGATTTACCTTAGGGACTAAATGGTCAACATACCTACCATCAGATCTACCTTAAGGAGGTTGGATGGTCAACAAACTAACCATCAGATTTGCCTTAGGGAGACTGGATGGTCAACAAACTAACCATCAGATCTACCTTAAGGAGGCTGGATGGTCACAAACTAAACATCAGATCTACCTTAAATCTTCAGAAATGATGTCTTTAGCTATTAACTTGGTAAAGAAAAAGTCAATATACCGGTATTTTACCCTTTAAAGTTGATCGTTTTTCCATATTTTTATATAGTCGAAAATTGGCCACGACCATTGATCTCTCTTAAGGAGACTGGATAGTCAACAAAAATCTATAAGATTTTCGATATTACAATTTTAACATATTAAAACATGCTTTAAACACCACATCTCAAAATTTTGATCATTGACCTCATATATAGTAAGTTTTATGCCAGTACAATAATGTCAATATAAGCGGTTTAGGACTTTAAATGTTTTATGTATCATTTTTTTAGTAAAATTGAATCAAAATGGGTATCAATTAATAAACTGATTGAGGAAATTCATACTGGAATATCTTGACAATTTGTTACTGAAAACCCCATGCTTTGTATCTGTTTAGATACACTGTCATTCATTAGTGGTATTTCATTTTTCTAAGAGTTTAATTTTTTTAACAATAAAGAAAAATCTCAATCATCATGCAAAATTTTGAAGAATTTTTCTTAATTTTTCAAAAAAAATATTCAAAGGTCGCAAACACAATACGTAGGACAAGACCAGTACTTTTTGATAGTAAAATATAACACACCAATCAAAGGTCTACATTATACAGTGGGTGGTTTTTCATTATCATGTGGAATTTATTTTCATTTTCAGTAAACGTCATTCTTGAGGTTTGTTAAAATGAAAGATCTTTTTCCATCCATTGGAAACCAGATTTTTGATGAACAAAGTGTCCTTCTCTATTTTGTTTCATTTTGAGAAAGCACTATGACTTCAAGTAGAAATGCAAAACTCCAAAAATATTCTATTTTTAATTTAACTAACGTACGGTCGATAAGTACTATACTAGTAGTTTTCTTTAATTGTATATTTTTTAAAAAGTTTTAAGAAAAAAAAATCTAATACATAATGCCATTTTCAGTTTATTACCATTGTCATTTCAGACGTATATGTACATGTCTTGAACACTTTAGGAATGAAATGATCTGAAACCCCACAGGCCGACCAATGAGACCCCACAGATCGACCAATGAGACCCCACAGGCTGACCAATGAAAACCAACAGGCCGACGAGGCTCTAGCACTGCCACTCGCAGTCATCCACCTGGTCACTGTATCGACACTCGGCCAGGTCCCCCAGGGCGCCGGACCCCGGGAGGCAGCGGAACCTCTCGCTGTAAACACAGCTGTTATTAGGTTTCCCCTCACCGGAATAATACCGAGGCACCTGCAATGACATCGTTACAAACCAATAGATGAAGATATCACACATATTTTTCAAATTAGATTACCGATATACATCTATGTTAGTCGAATTTTTGACTGCTGCACACTATTAATTTCTCTTATGGTCTCCAATCTTCAGCCTCAAAGTATATTTTTCATCATAAAAATGTTATTTATCCTTCAAATTATACCGAGCGCAGCGAGGATTAATGGTAACACGTATATATAAGAAAATCATTGAAAAATGAAAGTTGAATCAGGGGTACTAATGCCAAAAAAAAATTCTTCCAGCCCTGGGCGCCGCCATATTGGCAACCATTTTGTTTTTAAAAAGTTAGTTCGATCATTGATTGACTTGTACTTATCGATGTTTATTGCCCCTAAACTCGATTAAATAAGTTCCAGTGTTTCAATAGAAGGTAATTTGAATTAAAAAAAAATATAAGAGGACACCAGATAAGTTTCAATAGTGCTTCAATCAAGAAACACGACTTGTTCTATGTATGTCTTATCAAATTATCAGATGGAAAATAAAAACATTAACGTTAAGGAACTGATCTTTTAGACACTGAATAAAGTATTCAAATTTATTACAGCGGCATTCACATGAATTGAATTGATGAACAATGAAAGAAGAAATAAAAAAAATCGGAATCATGGAACTCTCTTCGGCTATTTCCGTTGAAAAAACTTCCGAAATATGACGTCATAATGTAAACTGAGCACGCGACGTGTAGTTTAACTTTGACGAATGATTTGAGTAGGCAACCATGCAGGCAGATCCTACTGTGGGCGTTTTTTAAAATAGATTTTATTATACAAAAATCAAACTGCACTGTGTTAAATCTGCGCTCGGTCCAACGGTCACACCGTTTACATATTATAAATGAAATTAATTGAATTAAAAAGAATTTTTTTTTATGGTATCCATGCATTCTACCAAGTTATTGCAAATTTAGCCACGATCAATATAATGAAATTAATATACAAGTTAAGATCAAATTAGACAAGAGATATCTGTGAGCCAATGCTCACTAGTGATACCCCCGCTCTGATGTGAATTATTTTTAAATTAGAGTAGTTGCCCTTTGAATATTGACGTCACATTGTTGAGTCTGGAGCAGAACAAATGGCAGCGTCGAAATTTGCTCAAATCTCTGCAGAGGTTTAAAATTGAATAGCAACAAAACGTTGTAAGTAATACCGAGCGCAGCGAGAGGCGGGCGTTAATGGTAACACGTATATATAAAAAAAATAATTGAAAAATGAAAGTTGAATCAGGGGTACTAAGGCCAAAAAAAATTTCTTCCAGCCATGGGCGCCGCCATATTGGCAGCCATTTTGTTTTTAAAAAGTTAATTCGATCATTGTTTGACCGGTACTTATCGATGTTTGTTGCCCCTAAACTCGATTAAAATGTTCCAGTATTTAAATAAAAGGTAATTTGAATCAAAAGAAATAAAAGAGGACACGGGATAAGTTTCAATAGTTTTTCAGTCGAGAAACACGACTAGTTCTATGTATGTCTTATCAAATTATCAGATGGAAAATAAAAACATTAATAATCAAGGAACTGGTCTTTTAGATACTGAATAAAGTATTCAATTTTATTACCGCGGCATTTATATGAATTAAATTGATAAACGAAAGAAGAAATAAAAAAGAAGTTCGGAATAACGTAACTCTCTTCGGCTATTTCCGAAGACAAAACGTGTATTACGTTTGAAACATGACGTCATAATGTAGACTGAGCACGCGACGTTTCGTTAACCTTTGGTTAATGCTTTGAGTAGGCAACCAGGCGGTTCCTACTGTGCGCATTTCAAATAAATTTCATTCTTCAAAAATCAAACTGCACCGTGTTAAATATGCGCTCGGTCCAACGGTCACGCTGTTTACATATTATGGGTGAAGCGAAGATTTTTAAAGCGTATTTGAAAAGTGGTATTGATAATTTTAAAGAGTTTAAGTGAGTTTAATTAGACGAGATGTAAGGAATCTTGTAAAGCTTTGCGTAGATCACCGCTAGGCTATTTGTGAATGAATATGTCGCTTGATAGTCCTCGGGAAAACAAAACAATTATTAGGTTAGTTACTAATTAGTTACTTCGCCTCGCCATCTATGAGATTGATCAACCCAATATATTTCCGAAGTGAGTCAGTAACTAAGCTATAGTCTGTCCCAAGATATTTTTGCCGCATATTTTCTTAAATTATTCAATATTTATAAATACCTCTTGGTTCAGACGATGTTCATTCAATAGTATGAAAAAATCCCAAGATTTCCCCTTTGAAACGCCCCCTCTAGCTTGTCGGGTATCAGTACACGGCTAAAAATAAAAAGTCTACGAGGTTTTTCCATTGCCAAGGAGATGAAGACGCCCGGATGATAACGTTGAAAAATTGCGCGAGGTGTCCCGAGTATTTCCGAATGGAGAAAAGATGTCAACATTCCCCATTATAAATCTCCGTAGGAAATCTGTTTTCGTTCCTGTGAATTTTTACGAGGGAAAAATGATAATGTGTGAATGAAGTTATCTTGGGAATTTTCCCTTTCATCGATTTTAATTGCACTTCAGTCACAAGTATGTGTATTTTTATTAAAAATCGTTCAAATATGCAGCATAAATATCTTGGGACAGACTATAATAAGTAATAATGGCATTCTTAAACAAACAGTGTGTTAAAATTTCAAGCATCTGAAATGAATAGTTGCTGAGAAAAATGCAACAAAAATGTTTGTTACGGACAGACAGACAGACCCACACAAGGGCAAAACAGTATACCCCTTCTCCTTCGGAGCGGGGGTATAAAAAACAATTCTGTCGGGGCATCGGTGGCTCGAACCCCTTTATCTACTAGGTCTCCGTGGAGCCACTTAGCCAAGCAGTTTGTTGGATAACTGAGCGTAATATCAACACTACAAGACTAATCAAACTTGTCTATATTAAAGGCAAATTTATAGCGAGCGCAGCTCGCCGGCGCGCAGCGCCGGCGCGAAGCGAGCTCTACCGGCAAGGCGTGTGTGAATAGAAAATTCGGACTAGTTGCACATTCATTCAACGGATTTTTTTGGCGTCAGTAAATCGGACCAGTAATGCATCGTTTTAATCGTCCCAGTAGTTCCCTGTAATCATGGCAATTTTTATCACTTCACACTCTCACGAGAATCAGCAAGACAAATTTAGACAGTAAAAACAATAACGATGTAAGCGACATACAGTCAATGTTACCTCTAAAGTTCACCTCAGTACACTTTCAATCAAAAATAATCGTGTGACGTCACAAACGTTTACACATTGATCCGATATATTTTTTCGGAGTCAGTAAATTTTGACCCACAATTCATAGTACCAATGGTTTCCAACCTCACGTTCCAACATCACGTTCTCCCGAGAATCAAAGTAAAACCTTTGAAAAGCTTATAAGATGTGTAATTTTAAGAACATCATGCTTTTTAAGTTAATAAAACAGTATACTTCGCATACTTTTATTTCTCAGGGGAGTTTTAAAGAGTAAGACGACACTTAACCAACGTCAGCTTTGACGTCACAATAAGCACTGATAAGGGGAAATTACTCTAATTGAAGTTATTGTAAATCTGCTGAAATGACCAAAATCCTCTCAAAATCTTGCAAAGGCTAAGATAAAGAACAGCTGACGAATAAGGACATTTCTTCAGATACAGGAAACAGTTGTAAATTGCACTAATTTGGACGAATGCTCACAAATATTTTATTCACTATAATTACGGTAATTTCCTGAAACGTAACGTTATACGTAGCAGCGCCTTTTTTTAAAGGGGGTGGGTGGGTGGATGGCAGCCTCATCCAAAAAATCTTTGCAAGCAAAAAGAAAAATAAATCATGAAAATTCTAATCCTTCAGCTCTTTAGCAGTTCAATGGTTTCTTTATTTTCACTTCCATTTATTACATGCGGGGGGGGGGGGGGGGGGGGGGACAACACCATGTTCTTTTAACATGATAAGCAAATATTTTTAAGCGTAAATTAAAAATAAAATTAAACATTAATTATTTTTTTTTAAGTGGAGGGGCAAATCCATGGTAAGTTGATTTTCTATGTATAAATTGACAAAAATGAAAAAAAAAATTTAGCATGGGGGGGAGCTCTATGATGAGTCAAGTTTTATATTTAAGTTTAAGAAAAAATGTCTACTGCAAAAAAAAAAGGGGGAAATCAATCAATCAATCAATCAATCAATCATAATCACAATCACTTTAAAAGAGGAGATGCAGTGCAATGAATATTTATATATTAAAATCTTTATTATTTAACAACATTGTATCTGAGATTAAACTATCGTTCTACATATAAATAAATAAATTATAACAAATCTTATAAACTATGAATAATGAAAATTTACTGAAAAATAGGTATGTTTTATTTTTTGGCATTCAAATTTCACGTTGTTAATTTTATTTTATTAATTTATTATAATTCATTGTTTGATCACATGCTGTGCTCGCCCCAACGGTCGCACCGTAAAACATATTAGTGCGAATAAAAAAAATTCCCAATTATTTAGAGTTATCGATCATTGCTGAGAATCGGAGGTCATTAATATCGCCAGTAATTTTGTGTGGTTTTTCCACGTCAAAAATACAAATTTAAATCAACTCATATGGTAGATTGAAGAAGTAGACAGGTCAAAAAATGTCATCCATACCTTACATCTACAGTCATAGTAGGTTTCTAAGGGAAACACCCAGTCGGGGAAATTCAGAGGCAACTTGCTCACCAGATCACAATACCGGAGCAGCAGAGCCCCTCCAGATAAATTGCCTACAATACACAGCACTTGTTAGTCATTAAGGTTTACTAGTGGACGCATAGACGCCTATTCCATTTTTTAAACAATACAAATTCAATGTATTTAGTTTTAATCACGTCTCCCCCACCCCAGAAAAAAACCCCAAAAGGATGAAACAAACATACAAGGCAAGCCAAAAAAAAAAAAACGAAAAGAAAAGAAAACTAGAGCAGAGCTCGTGGCAAAGCCACGAGTAGGTCTTCCGTTGTTGCTGCGCGTTGAAAATATATGTGATATGGTGTCAAACGATCATAATGACTAAACTTTCAGTTCTGCTTTTGTTATAAAAACGTGTTGTGATTGAAAGCCTGTATATAAAACATGTTTTGAAAAAGAAAGGAAGAAAATATTTTAGGAAAACTATTTGTCGAACACAGTTTGTATAATCGTTTCAAAAATTCTTTAAAAATGAGATGTTAAATGGCGAGTTAAAATTTTCAAAGGGTAGCAAGCATTGTTATAAACAGTATGTACTCATGATTCATGTCAGGAATTGTATTTTTTTTTAAACCGAACACGCTTACAAAACACGTAACCTTTTCTCTAAGATAACTTCTTTATTTAAATCTTTCTAAATTTTTGAAGACTATATGCAAGTTTAGAATAGTTACGTGCTGACAAAATTTAGTTATTAGTCAAAATTGATGGCATCTCTGAACTTTTCTATAAGGAAACGTGTGTCGTCTGATATTGTTTAATGATACGAGTAGACTTGGACATTTAAAATAATATATAATCAGCTAAAAAAAAAGATCAGCGGGAGAATTTATGCAAAAGCGAGCATCTAAATTGTACACCAGATGGTGCTGTTTCATAGAGACACCGCTATGTAACGTGAATTAAATAACCTCATTTACAGAAATGAATATCACATCTCTAAACGATGTAATAATATGTAAAATCATTATTTTTATGTCAGTGGGTTGATTTATAAAATTGAAAATAAAAACTTCAATTGCGCTTGCGTAAATTGGAATTCTGGGAAGGAATTAGACAGTCCATGTTAGAGAAATTCGAAGAAGTTATGAAACTGGTCAGTTTTTAGATCAAACTGCGCATTGATGTATTAAAATACTATCATGTGTATCGTCTGTAGCCACGGTCCGGAATCCGTATGTGCAGTCATACATTGTATGTATATTGATACACCGTTACCTCCTCACCTACAGCTATACAAATGAGGGTGCAACCTTCATTTACACATGCATAGTATTATAGTTTTGGAAACTATTTATCTTGTATTTTAATATATTGGGTATTCATTGTTCACCTAAAATTAGTATTCTACTAGCTGGCTGTAGCTAACCTTGTAAGTAAATTAAGTTGCATTACAACCTCATAATACACAACTTCAATTAAAAGGTTGTAACATTTTCTCCTCAATGTGTCAAAGTTTGACTTCCAACTTTCAATTATAATATATTATGAATTATTCTGTTCATACCGAAGTTTAGCATGGTCAACAGGTTGATTTATTAGCCACATTCTCAGGTAAGAATTTCACATCTTTAATGTGAAGATGATTGACGTCTTATTGTTAATAAAAGCACCGTCCAACTGTTACTCAATTACAAATGTTCTGAGTTGTGTGCGCTAAAGCGACACAAGATTTTCGGTCGCATGTGGCGATTGAATTAACACAGACTGACCGAATAAACAAACGGGTGGGAAAGTGAAACACGTTGAGGAGGAAATGTTACACATAAGAAGAAGTCGCCAAAAATGATTTTCGACATATCTGGATATCTTTTCGCCAATTTAAAAAAAATACAGCGCGAGCACTTGTCAGCGGGGCGGGAGGAGGGGGGCACGCAGCAATGAGTTCGCTTCCACACTCAAACGAACAACCATGTATTAGACAAAATGCAGAGTGATTAATATGTGACCGATAGAATCTAATCTTAAGTTGTTCAAAACTCAATATTGAATATTCTTTCAAATAATCATCAAATGCCTCAATTTAGGACAATTCAGGACATTCATTTATCGTGCTAGCACCTACCGCAAACATGTAACATTTGATTATAATATGAGTACCTTTTACTCTATCGTATAATTAAATCAATGCTTAATCAGCTTTACAAGTAAAATAAATTTATCTTTACATCTTAAACCTAAATAATAGTTAAAACATAATAAATATAGTTCTGTCCGTGCAAAATATGAAACATGAATGCGTGATAAGGTACATGTAGAAGAACACGAGCCGACCGCGGATCACTCGTCCACTCGCGCTGGATCTCCTCGGCCATGTGCAAGGGATGATCATCATTTGATATTTCAGGGGGGGGGGGGGTAAAAATGTTAGATATACAAACCAACCATTAATTTATTTCTGACGATGTTTCCGATTTGGAGTAATATCGTTCATTAATATTCATTTTCAATCAAATGTTTAATTAAATAAATACAAGATGGACAAACTTTTATAACATAAAATTAAAACAGTTCTTGTATTTACGACTATATAAACTCAAACACGTTCATATTCATCTAAGTGTGCGTCGCGGTGTGCGAATCTTGTGTATGAGATAACCGCTTACCGCTAGGTAGTGCAGCCGTGGCTGATCTCCTCAGCCGTGGACGAAGGATAGATTACGTAAAGGTACAACGCGCAGACACGCGCAGTTCGGAACCTAGGACGATTTGTAAAGTTTGCAGTATAATGACCATATTCTATCAAATAAAAGTTCTTTATTTTAAACTTAAACCCCACAATTGATCTATGTCTGATATTGCTTTAGATGAGAATGACATGGCTTTTATTAATTAACTGAACAATTTCTTAATTAACACCGAATCGTTTAGTCCATAAACTAAACTTATGTGTAATCAAAACTAAAACAATTCTTGAGTTCGCGGCTAAATAAACTCGTATATGAGAGACGCAACTCTCGTGTATTAGATAACCGCGACCGCTAGGTAGCCCAGCCGCGACCATGGTGACCGATTTTCTCGGCCCCGGGTGATGTAGAGTTTCGTTAACTTGCCGAAATTGCCGCGAGTACTGGTCAACACGTATTACCTTTTCCATCACATTATGCAATACCCGAACACAAAAACAGTTTAATGAGATCAATAAAGTCACAAACAACATTTTTTGCAGCGACGCCCATATCGAAAAATTTACCGTTTTAGAGTTATGAAGTGAAGAGTTTTAAGGGTTCTAGACCCCTCATTTTAGGGGCTAGCCCCTTTTTTATGGTATCAAATGAAAGCTCTTAAAAATCTGCACAACTTTTGTTCTATATGTGTCTAGAAAAAATTTACAACTAAAAAGTTATTGAGCAAAGATATAAGCAAAATTTAACATTTTTTGAAACATAAATTTCTATGTAATTTTTTAAGGAGTAAACGTGGGTTAATCAAACATATAAAACTAGGAGGACAACGTTCAAGATGTCTACATTAAAGATTTGTAAATTAAAACTACTTGCTACGGATCAACTCGGAGCCTTTGCAGGTACACGAGACCCATTAAAAAAATGTTCAAAGGGGAATAACTCAAAACCGGAAGTAGCGATTTCACAAGTTTTTGTGCTATAGTAAGCTATTATCATTTTCAATAAACCCTGAAAGTTTTGATAAAATCTAATGACAAACAAGCGAGATATTACAGTTTAAAGAAACGTCTAGAAGAAAAAGAAGAAGAAAAATAATAATGAAGAATTTCCAACAGAATCAGTACAAGGTCTTCCGTTGGAAACGGAAGACCTTAAAAACCCCCTAAATCCCAGCATTTTGTTGGTTTTTTTTTTTGTTGAATTTATTTATGTTGACATCTTGCAACTGTAAAACACAACAGTCTGATTAAGTTCATCAATATTGCTATAAGAAACGATGCATTACGCATCGTTTAACAGGTAAATAGCACATCGTTTAACACGTAGATAGCACATCGTTTAACAGGTAGATAACACATCGTTTAACAGGTAGATAACATACCGTTTACGTTTAACAGGTAAATAACGCACCGTTTAACAGGTAGACCTTGTTTACGTCCAGGTCAGCACCACATGCACTTTCGGGTCCCTCAGAATAAACCCTAAAGGTACCCTCAGCAACGTCCTGTGTCAATATAATTAAATGAATCAAGAATTTACTATTTTCCGAAGATGATAAGTGTGTTTTATACTTTCATGTTAAATACTGAAATCTGATTGGTTTAGATGCAGTTTATAATTCGTTCTATAACCTTCAGCGTTAGCACCACACTTGGCAAAGTGTAACAATATACAATTATTGCTGTTTTTGAGATCAATACGATGATTTAGCTACCGAAAAGTACAATTTTCACCGGACCGGAGGGTAGCTAAATCATCGTATTGACTGTAAAAAACAGCAATAATTATTTATTATATGATTCAGCGACGAATTGATACAGACATTTAAGAAATAAACAGCGTTATTTAGTGAACATGGCGTTATGAATAGCAATTGCTCTGTTGACATATTCCATGATGCGCGCTAGCGCATCATGGAAAATATGCCAGCAGAGCAGTTGCTATTCATAACACCATGTTCACTAAATAATCGTTGTTTATTACTTGTATTTGCATTTTACCACTCGCAAATACCCTGTATTAGCCTAGACCTTGACATTTAGCTATTACATCAAAAGTAAACATTCAGACTGTAATGTATCTTTTTAATACACATATATTTGTTAACAGAATCAATGATATGTTATAACAGTAATTCCTTTAAAATGATATCAAAAACATGTTTTATTGTTATACTTTTATGTTAAATACTGAAATCTGATTGGTTTAGACGCAGTTAATAATATTTTCTATTACCCTCAGCGTTAGTAACGCACTTAGCAACGGGTAACATTAAAAAATGTTACATGCGCGAAAATTATGCGCGTACGGTTCGCTGTAGAATTCACGTTATTCCTATATAAAAGCAGTAAAATTTTCTTAAAAATTAAAACATTCAGTATAACAAAATAAATAGTGCCTGTTTGGGAGGATAACAGTTGAAATTGACACCCCTCGAAAACCATTGTCAACCTCCGCTTCGCGTCGGTTGACAATGGTTTTCTCGGGGTGTCAATTTCAACTGTTACCCTCCCAAACAGGCACTATTTATATAATATTACATGTAAATACGTCAATTTTGATGGAGTTGGAGAAAAACACAAGATGTATCGTACAGTGGTTTAAATCTATAACGTCATGGAAAAGTATACCGGCATATAACGTTACACCTTTATGACGTCATAGTATACTGACAGAGCAATTGCGATTATAGAGAATACTTGCAGCTCCTCTGTATGGGCTTACAGTGGGAAAGAACAATGGAAATGCAAATATATCAAATTGCGTGTTATCAAGATTTTAGTATGAAGCTTTTAGTATGAAACCATAGCTGAACAAAATGAGAAACGCGGTATTTCATTAGACAATCTATTTTTAGTCCCATGTAGAGAAAATCAAATGTTATATTGACGTCCTAGGTCACGTGCAGGTGAATATAACGTTCTTTTTTTTTTTGATGGTTAGATACGAGCCATTCAGAGAGCTAGGAATTAATCAGTCATATAATAATATATAAATAGTGCCTGTTTGGGAGGGTAACGGTTAAAATTGACACCCCTAGAAAACCATTGTCAACCTCCGCTTCGCGTCGGTTAACAATGGTTTTCTCGGGTGTCAATTTCAACAGTTACCCCCCCCCCCCCCAAACAGGCACTATTTTTTATTATACTGAATGTCTTAATTGTAAAGAAAAATTTATTTCTTTTATACAAAAATAAAGTGAATTCTACGGCGAACGCGCATAATTTACGCGCATGTAACAATTCGTTGTTACCCGTTGCCAAGGGTGTTGTTAACGCTGAGGGTAAGAGAACGGATTACTAACTTCGTCTAAACCAATCAGATTTCAGTATTTAACTCGAAAGTATAATTAAACGAATAGTTACATGCACATAAATTATGTGCATACGGTATATAGTTTACAAAATTGTAACAGTTTTCAAAAGTATTAAAATTAACATTGGCCATGAAAAATTCCTATTTGATAATTTACTAATATGAGATTTTTCTACAGAATTTCCCCTAGATTTTAAAGCTTTATTTTATTTAGGGTCTAAGACTCAAAGATTGAATTATATTTTGAGAAAATTCTTCATTTGTGAACGGATATTTCGTGGACTAGTATGATTTTTATGGGCATCGCACGTTGCGAGTGGCACCCCATCTCCAAATAAAATCGTACGTGACACCTACGACTGACACGTCAAACGTTCGTTTGTTTTACGATGTACGTGCATTCACATTGCTACATGTATTTTCCTGTCCTACGATCCGCCACCTCAGCCAGGACTGGCAAAACCGACAGCACACGCACGGCCAATTGTACCCAAGGCCTAAGAGTCCGCAGGAAAACCGTGGTGGTTTTGGCAAGTCCAACAGCCATTGCTCCTTCTTACGTGAAGAGAGCGTCTTTGAAAAATCTCAAGATTATCGTGCTATTTTCGCAAGACGGCCAACAGACCACCACCCATAGATGTACGTGTACAACTACAGTGTACTCGTGATTAGGGCTACAGATTAATCGTACACAGAATCTTCACGCACCGCTGTGACTTGCAAATCCCTACTTTATATACAAAACCCCAAAACACTTTAAATTTTAGCATCCACAATACAAGTTAGAGTACTACATGCAGAGCGTATAAAACCCAACAATATAATGAAACAAATAAGGTGTATAGAATAATAAAAAATACCTACCCCTTTATAGACATGCGATACCTCCACATCGTAGAACTGTTCCGCTGTAATACCAGGGATCCCTTCACCATAGGCCATGTTTGTTACTTTAGCAATGATGGCTAAGAAAAAAACCCGCATGGAAGAAACACATAATCTAAAGAATCTGGATTATCTCAACGTCAAGAGTCCTGAAGTTTAACAATTTGTAAAACTATATATTTGATGAGTATAACAATGACGATCTAAAGCAGAATTACAAACATTCACTATCAAGTAAACACAGTGACTGTAAAATATAGGTTACATATATTGTTATCTAAGACGATAAATTTCACGAGCAAGTATTGATTTTAATAATTTCATTGGGACATCTGGTATGGGAACAATAAATACATACATTATATCCACAAAATTTGTAATATTTACATTTTCATTGCCTGTGATAACACTACGAATTGATTTTGCAATGTACAGTCCAATACATTCAAATGACGTATTGTTCAGGTGAAAGAGCGAGTTTTGCATAATAAAAAGAAATGAAAATCATATAAATATGTCCAAATTCTAATTTAAATCGTCCAATTGCTGAAAATAACGTAAATATAAGCAATAAGGAATCACACTTTGAATATTAGGAGGTGATAATTTGGGTCGTGACGTGATCAAACCTTTCATAAAGCCCTTTGGGCCTTATTGTATTTGACCATGCCCCTACCAAAGGTGTCACCTCATTATACTCAAACAATGATTTCTTATTCCTTAAATAGTGCTTGGTTTACATACATTTTGTAAAAGCTTACCGACTGTGGATTTACAGTATAAATCTTGGGGATCCCCTGGAAAGCAGCTACATCCAAATGTCCCATAGATGCAGACCAACGTTACAGTCAATGAGAGAAACCACGACTTAAAAAAAAACCCAAAAGCAATCAAATTGTATCGTACGTCTAATCACTCTGTTACTAAAAAGGAGAAGGGGAGTGGGGGTGGGGATGAGATAACTATTATCTAAAACATGAATGTTTGATAATAAAGCACATGTAATCATAAGAAAACATGCAACATAGTCACTGAAATAGAATTGGAATGAATCAATGAATAAAGCATTTAAGAATTACAAATGGTTACCTCACCTTCATAAAACAACGCTTATAATGTTTTATAAAATCCATTCAGTATTAGAACAATTAACCAACCTTTTTCGCGTTTTATTGAATACGAAAAATTGTAAAAAGTTATATTTAACAACGCAAAAAATGAACCATACCAAATAAAAGGGAACCAGGGAAAATGCAAGTAAAACGATTTATTTCATTTTCTTCTATGAGTTATGGGGAAAACTTAACGAAATCAAAGTAAACACAAAGAGGGAAAACGTGATATTAATATGAAATATTGGAGTAAAAACATAACACACCTCAACCACTGAACCCCCCCCCCAAAAAATATATATATATATATATATATATATATATATATATATATATATATATATATATATATATATATATATATATATATAATAAAAGAAAATTAAATCAATCAAAACCCGAAATCACAAAAAACCATACATTCAAATTCGGAAAATGGTGGGTAAATTGTAGCTTACTCGCATACCTTCATATTTCTGTTAGGCTTTGGAAATGGCGAAATGTGTTTATATACAATCCAACGCCTTAATTATCAAGGGATAATTGCATGCGATCACTCTAATTTCCACGTTTATGAGCAGATGCGTTGGAAATTGTAGTACAAACTTAAAATTATGCGCGCTTGAAAGGGGTATTCGAAATGTCATATATCAAATAATTAATCGTTTATTTTCAATTAATTTTCAGATATTTCATATGGAACATAAAGAACCATACATTCAAATTCGTAAAATGGTTGGTAAATTGTAGCTTACTCGCCTGCCTTCATATTTCTGTTAGGCTTTGGAAATCTATAAAGTCCAATGGCGAAACGTGTTTATATAGAACCCAACGCTTTAATTATCAAGGGATAATTGCATGCGATCACTCTAATCTCCACGTTATGAACAGATGCGTTGGAAATTGTAGTACACATTTAAAGTTATGCGCACTTGATAGGGGTATTCGAAATGTCATATATCAAATAATTAATAGTTTATTTTCAATTTATCTTCAGATATTTGATATGGAACATATTGTGTACACGACTTTAAAGGAATTTCTATCAAAAAAGCGTCAACTACCCCGGGGGTCTAAATCGGGGGGAGGGGGCCTGGGTCCTGTCCTTAGGCAGCTGAGTGTGTAGATGGTCTATGTGGAATGTTTTCTTTCATTTCTGCACATTAACGACAAGGGATAAAGAAAACTGTTATATGAAATGAATCTGTATGATTAATGCGTATACATATCATGGTTACATCATTTGGGATGGACAGTTAAATCGATACGATACGTTATTTATCTTATTTGTGTGTGTGTGTGTGTGTGTGTGTGTGTGTGTGTGTGTGTGATTTTACAGACGCCTGCAAAACCACGTGCCCCACTTGTCACATGATCGGGGGTCCACCAAGCCAGGCAACCTGTATGATAATAACCTGATGTTATGATAATTTGTTTGCACACACCGTTGCAGTTATAAGACCACATCTTTCAAAAAATAATGATTCAATGCTTTTATTTACGTTTTTAAACATTTATTTCCTTCCAGCAAATGTGATTTGTTTTTAAAAAGCTCGGACTTTTCCAACGAGTAATGCGAAATTAACGGAAGAGCTATTGGAACAGCCAAATTATGCTGACAAAAATAGTGCACAGCGTTTTAAATTCTAATAAAACATTTTCATTTTCTTTCTGTGATTTAATGAATTTACTTTAGGTACACTAAGAAATTATTCATTTGAATTCATTTAACCGTCAAAATATATTTACATCAATGAAATATTATTAAGCGTAAGTATAATATCAGGTAGTGATCCGGTTTGAAGTCGCGAGAAGAGTCAGTTCATGTTCTTCGAAAAATACTGAAGGAATACTAAATGTACTCCTACGCACCAGATTTGGTGATTGGGTCTTCTGTGTTATGCGTTAATATCACTCAAATCAACTACTGCAATTTAATAGAGGGAAAGAAAGTAAATGTAAATATTTGATTATACATACTTCAGCTAATATAGTAAAAGGGAGACTACTCTAACTGCATGCAGTGAAAGTTTCTTTTGGATGCATGAAAAATACAATATCATATTTACATCTACCGAGTGTGATTTCCTCCATTTCTTACAGAAACTTATAGTTAATTTATAGCTCTATAGAAACTAACAGGACTAAAACATACACGCCCCGTTAGTCGAAACCTACATCGACATCAGAAAAATCAGGGACTGAACGAAATCATCCTGATGATGTCAGACTCCAATTCCCATTGGAGACGATTTGGCTGTTTCTTTGTAGTCATATTTTTACAATCAGTTTATTATTTATTCAAAGAAAGATGTAAATATAAAAAATAAAATGCTTTCATGGATGATGTATACGGATCATAAAGGTAGCCATCATTTGCAAAAAAAAAATAACTGCAATGTCGCCACTTTCATATCCCGAATGTATCACCAAAGAAAGCAATTTATTGTTTGAATAAATCTATAATGCGTTAGGAATTTTCCTATGCATGGAAAATGCAATATTATAAACCAGTAATAGATATAGACGAGTAAATTACTAATTTACATTGAAGAACAAACCACATTAAAATTTCAAACACAAAACTGGTGTGAATCATTTTGTCCGTGATCGTCCATTATTTTCATGTCTCTTGCGGACTACTCAACCAGTAGTAACCACCGACCAGAAAAAACAAGCTCGGCGGGAAAATGTTAAGGAGCCTGGCAGGTCAACAAATAATCCTCAGCTTTACATTTGGATTTTAGATACTATATTTCTAACCATAAATTAGTTTAGTAAAGAAAACATTCTAATATTTCAGCTTTTAATATTATACATTAAAATTCCTATATATTAATACAGATCTTCTTTCTTAAGGAGACTAATATAGTCTAAAACAGTTTGGCAGGACAATAATAACAATAAAAACTAAGATTTTTATTTGTTAGTCAATATAATTTTGTTTTATTTTCTTTTGGTTTTATTGCATGCGCTTATATTCAAGATAATCATTTGACACGCAATGACGCATTTAATGCAAAAATATTAAAAATGCTGAAAACACAATATCTCAAAATTTTCATCTTTGACAGCAGAGTCAATATGAATGGCTAAGGACTTGAAATGTTTTTATGTAACGTCATCCCCCCCCCCCTTTATAAGGGAGGGGGGGGGGGGATTAAATAAAAAAAAATCATAAAAGGCTGAAAATTAAAAAAAAACTGATAGAGGAAACTCATCCCGAAATATTTTTAAAAATCATTTATGAAAACCTAATGCTTTGTATCTGTTTAGATACACTGCCATCTCCTAGCTGTATATCATTTTAAACAGTTTTGTTTTTTAACAATAAAGAAAGTTCTCGCATCACAACCGGTGTGAGATCGGTTTGTCCGGTGTGAGACAGCAGTGTGAGATTTTTCTGTCTTACACTGTGTATTACTATGCTGTTTTAAATCGTAAACAAACATTGTCTGCTGTAGGGAAATGCAAAATGGTGCATTGAGATTATCCATTAGGTAATTGTGTTGATAAATTAATTACAATTTATCATATTTTTAATCAGAAGACTGTTGTATGCTCTCATTTTGACTTGCACTATTTGAAGCACGCGGAGGGAAAAACCGAAAGTAATCTTTTGAACATCATACAGAAAGTTGTCAAGCATTTTTAAGGTAAAATAATGCGAAAAAAAATAATCATTCATTATATACTCGTGTGGGATAGTGAAATTCCACCGAGGGGACAAGATTCACGGTCTAGGACGAGGCTCTCACACTCGTAATAATGAAAGATTCTATTAATTTCAATCATCCTTTAAACATTTTGGTTGTGAAATATAATACTACAATATCAAAGGTCTACAGTACGCAGCAGATGGTTTTTCATTATCATCTAGCTGTGGATTTTTTTTCCATATTGAGTAAACTTTGTTCTTGAGGTGTCTTAAAAAATGTAAGATCCTCTCCCGTCAATTCGAAACGAAATCATTCGTGAAAAAGGTGTCCTTCTCTGTTTTATTTAATTTTGAGAAAGCACTTCAAGTAGCAATGCAAAATTCCAAAATATTCTATTTTTTAAGGTCACTTGAGTCACCCAGGTGACCCATTGCAATTGGTCTTGTCCATCGTCGTGCGGTGTGCGTCGTGAGTTAACAATTTTACATTTTTAAATTCTTGAGAACTACAAGGCAAATTGCTAGTAACCTTGGAATATGACATCTCAAAGGTAAGAGAAATCTAAATTTTGAAATTTATGGCTCTAGTCTACCACCCCCGGGGAGCCACTGGCGGGGCCAAATACATGTATGCAAAAAGCCAAATTTAAAAAAAATCTTTCCTACTCCCACACATTGGAGGAAAAAAACTTGATGCATGGTTATAATGTCCATGAAGCTCTCTATCAAAATTGTGAATTCATGGTTCTGGGTCAGGGGCTCAGGCTTTATGGTGGGGGCGATTTGGCTATATAGTAAAAATGTATTAATCTTAGAAAACCTTCTTATCTACTCCCATTTACATGTATATATTTGTTAAAATTAAATAAATGGATATGATGTCCATGAAGTCTTCTACCTATAATTCCAGGGACAGGGATTTAGGTCCTATGACAGGGTTAATAAAGCAAGAAAGTGAAAATGTTTTAAATCTTAGAAAATGTTCTTTACCCCAACGCACGTGGGGAAAAACTGTGTGCATGGTTATGACTACAACGAACTCCTTTATCTAAATTGGTAAATTCGTGGCCCTTCGGTCAGGGGTTCAGATCGTCGCAGGGGAAGGGGCCAACATGGTCTTATTTTGTAAATTTCTTATTTTATGCATGTACCTAATTTCGCGATCCCACTGCTGTTTATGAAATTGCAAGAATATAAAATTGCAAACATGTAATAAAGTGAAATTTTATAGGTTTTTCATATTTTAATTTCAGAATATTGATTTCTTCATTATTATTGACATGTTCTATCAATTTGTTTCTTTTCAGGAATTTTACTATTGCAGACTTTGATTTATTTAATTACATAACAGAAAATGATTGATTAGAACATGTCAATAATAATGAAGAAATAAATATTCTGAAATTAAAATATGAAAAACCTATAAAATTTCACCCTACTACAAACATAATCATTTTGTAATGATTTCCTACAGTTCAAAAGTGTCTAAAAATAAAAGCGAGACTTTAAAATCCGTCAGTGATTTCTTCGCGTTTAATTACGTATTTACATTAGTTAATGCATGCAAGGCAAATAGTAAATGCATGTAATATTTAAATACCTTTCTTTCTGCTCTCACTCATCTGTAAGAAAAACCAGTAAATCCTCTACTAAAACTGTGAGTTTCATTCATGTCCCCTTAGTATGGCTTTTGACTTTAGGACAAGGCCAAAAATGAATATTATAGTGTTAATGCATAAAATGTTTAAAGATTATCTTGTCTACTCCCTCACACCTGTTATGAAAGCTGAATTCATCATTTTGTAGACCAGGGAGCCCTTTACAAATTAAAAAAAATCCTGTCCCCGAAGGCAGAAGTTCTAACTCTAGAGCGGGGCCAAAATAGTCATATTATGTTGACGCAATTAATGTTTAAAATAAATCGTCTTCTTAACTTTTGCTGATACTGAAGAAAAAATGACTGCGAAGAAAAATGAAACCACCTAACAAAATTTTAAATTGCATGTCTCCCAAATCTAGAGATTTGAATTTAGGGCGGAGCCAAAATACTCATAAAGTGTATAGGGTAGGGGTTCTTAATGCTCGGTGAGGCCTAAATGGTTCTTTATAAGTGTTATTGTATAGAAATGTTGTAAAAAAAACCGTCTACTGACACAAAATAAAAACAGTTTACATATTTAGAAAAAATTGTATCTGTCATTTTTAATACTTCATGTTTCTCATGTCACCTTCATGTAAGGCAAGGGTTATGGCTGGGAAGGGGAGGAGTATATACATGGATTTGTCTTATTTTTTTATTCTGCTCAGAAATTTCAATGAAAGAAATAAGTAAATTAACATATTTAGAGAAGAGAAAAAATGAAACTGCCTATCAAAGTTATTGAGATATTGTGAAAGCATTTGGGAAGAGTTTGTATGAAAGTTGTTTTCCCTTCCTTTTTCATAATGGAGTTATTTTCCTTTCTTCCTTTGCTTGTTCATATGTAGTAATACATGATATAAATGTTATTAAAAATTGTATGATAGGAAGAGTTATGCAAGTATTTTTATCATTTGTAACAAAACAGTTTTTGAAACTTTAAAATAGACAAATAGACTTGTTAATAGTAAAGTCATAATTCGTTAACTAAATTCACTGATGCTAATAAGAAGTGCATGTAAAATGATTTGGGTATTAATGCTTGATGGTGAAAGGTGAAAGGTGTATAACGGTGAATGGTGAAAGTTATAAGGGTTGAACTTTTAGGAGCTTTAACAGAAGTCATAGCTTTAAGTGCTGTTTTTTTTTTTTTTATTAAACGGCGAACCTGGAAAAAGAAAATTCAAATAGGATAACTAATTACGTGCGATCAATAAGAACCATGCTAGTTGTTTTCATTATTTATACATATATATTATATTTTTAAAAAAATAAGAAAAAAGCAATCTGTTACATAATGCAATTTTCAGTTTATTACTTATGTCATTTCAGACGAATATGTACATGTCTTGAAACGAATCGATCTGAAACCTCTCCGGCCGACCCAGCTCTTGACTAGCATTGCCACTCACAGTCATCCACCAGGTCACTGTAGCGGCACTCGGCCTGGTCCCCAAGGGAGCCAGACTCCGAGGGGCAATCAAATCTCTCACTGTAAACACAGATGTTCTTTGGTCTTCTGGAATAATACCCAGGCACTTGCTACAAAGCCATGGGTGAAAATATTACACAATTTTTTTAAATTGTTGCTCACTATTTATTTCTATTAATATGGCCAGTAATTTTGAAGTTCACTATGGGCGTCGGAAAGGGTAAAAGAAATGTTTATACAAAACAAACAACTAGTTTTTAAAAAAAAAAATACTAAATACGAAACAGACCAGATTAAAACAAACCCAACAGCCTCTTTTACAAAATCAACAAACACCGATTCAAAACAAACGAGCACTGATGCAAAACCAACAGTCCTGCACTGAATTAACGCTAGATGGCGTGCATAGAGGTATCAGGAGAATTCGTTTTTTGAAAGAAAACGTACGTACCCTGGAGAAAACGTACCCTTGACTTATAGGGAATGTTTTCATGCGCGGATCCAGATTTTTTTTCAAGAGAGAGGGAGGGGGTTCTGTGGGATATTTAGGTTTGCCAGGGTTGGGGTGGTAGGGGTAGAATGTGAGAGTTTCAAATCATTTTTATTAAGGGGGGGGGGGCTCAAATCGTGTCCAACTTTTAGTCTCTCTAAGAAATTGATTCTGAAATAAAATTTTCTAACAGATAATTTTCTTATTTTTTCCTTTATGCTGTCATATACAAAGGTTTTCAAATATTAATGGTAAATTTTCGAGACATTAGAAAACTGGTATAAAAAAAACCAAAAACACGCTTTCTTCTGCTTATTGTAACTGGACTGTCTAGGAGTTAGTCCCGCACATAATCCGGGTTAGGAAGGATAAAAATAAAGAAGAGGCCCATGGGCCACATCGCTCACCTGAGCAACAATTGGCATGATAAAAATAATAGAGTCATGATACAAACTATTTGAAAAATGTAGTATAATTCATGTAGATCCTGTATAAAGAAAAATCAATTTTTTCCACTGGATATTATTATGTTTATTACATTGTATTATTATTCCCTATTCTAACAGAATGATTTTATAGTAATATCACATGTTGAGCATTGCACAAACATTTTATTTAAATTCACGTATTAAATCCGATTTATCAAGGATTTGGCTACAATTTTTTTTCAGAGCATGTAAAAATTGACAGCGAAAAAAACATGACGTTGACAATGAAAATCAAAATGAAGTTATAGGTAAACGCATAATTCTGCCTCCCTCCCTGCCACGACCGGACTAGGAATTTCATGATTTGAGAATTAATCTTTTTGTTTGCTTGTCAAGGTATTTAGGATGAGTCTGTCCCCCTTCCCCTACCCTTTAAAAAACGATGGTTCGTGCCTATATTGTGTAATTATCTAATGTATGTGATAATATAAACAATGATACAAGCACAAATGATACAAATGTTTACTGAATTAGTTATTTATTGCATTAGAACAGATTTTATAACTATTTCAACTCTTGTAACGAATCCTGCAAAGTACGCTTTCTCTTGGTGAAAACGCACACTAATTGAGGGTAGATTTTCCCGGGTTACATTTTCTCCAGAGTGCGATTTCTTCTGGTACCTCTTTGTACGACATCTAGAGTTTATTCATGGCATGACTGTTAATCAGTGTCTGTTGATTTTACAAAGGAGGCTGTTGGTTTTGCTCTTTAACTGGTCTGATTTGTTTTTTAGCATGTTTCTGTAGATTATTTGTTCGTTTTGCATAAACGTCTTTTTTAACCTTTCCGGCGCCCATAGATCACGTCATAGGTACAAAGTAAAAATAAACTCGTATGCTAGATTGAGGTAATAAAGAGGTGAAAACATTTCATCCATACCTTACATCTACAGTCATAGTAGGTTTCCAAGGGAAACACCGAGTCGGGGTCATTCAGAGGCCACATGTTCATCAAATCACATAACCCAAGCTGCAGAGCCCCACCAGATATATGGCCTACAATACATGGAACCTGTTAGTCGTAAAGGTTTACTACTGGCCGGATGCATGGACGCCTTTTCCATTTTTTAAACAATACAATGAAATGCACTAAATAAAAACTAAAAAGAAAATCACCCCCTAAACACCCCTGTAAAATCCCAGTATCTTATAGTTTTTAATGTGGATGTCATGCAAATGAACACTACGACGGTTCGATTAGGATCATCATAGACTTTTGCTATTAAACAATACATTACACACCTTTAAACAGGTAGATAGCACATCATTTAACAGGTAAATAACACACCATTTAACAGGTAGACCTTGTTTACGTCCAAATCCACACCGCATAAACTTTCTGGGCCCTTGGAATAAACCCTAAAGGTACCCATAGCAACATCCTGCGACAAAATAATTAATGTATCAAGAATTTACTATTTTCAGAAGATAAGAAGTTTATTCACTAAAATCATATGCATGAAATGGTACATGAGATTAAACAGTATATACGGTTCAAGAGTCAGAGGTACGTTTTATAAATTAATATATATATAGTAGATATATGTAATAGTAGATAAGCAAAAATATACAATAATCAATATGTACAATGAAGAGAGAAAAAAGTAGAATTATGGAGGACAGACTATCTTAACACACTGTGTATTATAATTTTAAAAAATTACATAATTTTTCAGAGTTGTACCATTAGTAAAAGACATAAGCTCCCAAAATTAAGTAGTATTTGACGCTGAAAAGTATTCATCCTCAAGATATTAATGGCTAAACATTTATAATTCTTTACATTCAAGAATATAATGAAACGTCAGCAATTTGACCTGAATTACACTCTTTGGTTCAAAGGAATATTGTACCATCTCACAATCTCCACTATGAGATGGTGGTTCGAGATTCTATATTTCATAAAATCTTCCTGAGCTTTTGTGGTAAATATATTAATGTAATTGTATATTTGCCCTTTTGACGAGTCATTAAACTCACTAAACCACTTTTGGATATATTGGTCTGGTAAGCTTTGTTTTACAATTGCAGAAATCCACTTTACATTTAAAACATTTTGTTCATAACAGACTTTTGAAAAACCACACATATATAAGATATTTTACAACTGCTATTTAAGAGTTTGACATATTTCCCCTTTGATATTGCAGGACCAAAAACTTATAAAAATCAGAAACAATTTTGCTTTCAGGGTTTTCAAACAGTTCTGACCAGGAATATATAATTATATATATATATATATATATATATATATATATATATATATATATATATATATATATATATATATATATATATAAACCGTAACATACGCAAGATCGCTAAACTCACAACAAGTTGTGACTGAGGCTGTACTTGTGATAGGGGCTATAAATAACCGCAATTAAAACCATCACATAAACCCAAAACACGCTTTAGTATCCACAAAAATAAATCAAATTCCAGTAATACATGTATATAATATAAAACCCAACAATAAAAAAACCCAAAATGTCTTTTTATTAAAATAGAAATATACTTACTCCTTTATAGACATGGGATACCTCGACATCGTAGAACTGTGCCGCTGTAATACCAGGGATCCCTTCACCATAGGTCATGTTTGTTACTCTAGCAATGAAGGCTAAGAAAAAAACCCGCAGAAAATAAATACATAATCCAAAGAATGTGTATTATATCAAGTGCATCAGTCCTGTAGTTTATGCATTCATAACACCACATATATTATCAGTCTTGCAATAACTATCTTAAGCGAAATAACATATTTTTTTCAGTCACTTTCAAGCAAACACTGAAAACCAGGTAATATTGTTAAGTTATCAACGACGATAAATTTAACGAGCAATTACTGATTTTTAGACGGAGGCTCTATGAGCCTCCTCTGTTGCTACCGGTCAGCTCAAATGTGACGTCGATAGTGGATTTGACGGACACCACCTAGCGGCAAAAATTGCAATATTCGTTTGGGATTCAAATTTCAATATTATTATTGAAATGAATATCTTATTTGCAATTACAATAAATAGAACTATACATATTGCGATCAATAAACATAAATTCTCTCGAAAATTTTGTCCATATGTCAAATTCCAAGTAAGTATGAATATGCATCAGTTTAAGAATAGCAATGGTGTGTAATCGTTTAGTGGCTATTTATACTTTTTATGTAGCTTCCTGTCCGTGATGTCAAATGATGAGGATTCCTCAAGAACCATCTTGTGTTGACCGAAATATTGAATAATGATGAGATTCTATGGATAAAAACGGCGTGGTTCTTAGTCTGTATCGTATATTACTTGCGCATTATCAATTAATCTCCTGCGGAGATATATCTTTCTATGCATAGCTACACTCCCGCCCCCGGCATCGATCCAATAAAATGATTATTCAACAAGTTGAACCACTGATACTTGAGTATTCCCCCAGTTAAGTACAGACAACCGTGATCGTAGCATGGCTTATTTTAGTTCAGTTTTACCTGGCATGCATACTAAAACTACTATAAGGATATAGTGAAACAAATAAATGAAACATCCATATTACACCCTTTAACGCACCCCCCCCCCACACACACACATACACACACACATTCAGTGTGTGCATAGGTAGAGTACCCAGGCCACGCGCTGTGAAGCTTGATTAATCCTGCATTGTCGGGCCAGCGCTGTCGATTTCAAAGTAAGTTGGGAAGTCAGTGTGTTTTTGCAAGCTGATAAGAGAATTTCGCGTGAAAAAAGTGTAAAAACATTTGTCAGAATGTACATATTTTCTTTTAAAAGTGAAGTACGGGTATTACAAGATCCACCGCGGTATATTATTTTAAATTTAGCTTTAAAGAGATATTACAGCGAATTCTCTTCATCTTGGATAATTCCCTTTTTTAAACATAGTTAGATAAAAGAATAGAAGTCGTGCATATACTGAAAGATTGAATCTTTTTACAGCAAAAAAAGCTTGCAATTGCGTGTTAAATATTTTTCCGAAATTCTAAATTTATATCTCTAAAATTTTGTTTACACCACAATTAAAATCTGTATAAATTCGTAATATTTTCATCCCTTGCAGAAGCGCTAAGCTGTTGATCAAAAGGCTGAGCTAGCAATATTAACTTTTTGGACCGCCTGAAATGATTAAATCAACGGTAATTTTGAGCAAAATTGAGCAATATGAGCTGTAGCGTCTCTTATATATAAATATTTCATCTCCATAACTTTTTGAAACGCTTAGAAATACATTTGACCACTCTCTACAATCAAATCGTACATTCTGCAAAAGAAGAAGAACAACAACTATGTGAGATTGAGATCATGCATGTACATGTACTACCTACATGTAACATTAGGGGTTTTTAAGCATGAACGATTTTTTCATATGAAAAAAGTTCACTGTTCGAAAGTTTTTATTGATTAAATTCATTAAAATTTAGAATTTGTTGTGAATACATGAAATTAGGTATAGTCCTAACTAACAAAATATTTTTTGTTTGTAATTTGTTTTTGCATATTCCATAAAAGAGCATGAATATGTTAGCAAAGTAGTTTCTTTCCTGTAGCATTTAGTACAGCAAACTCTTAATTGATACTCTAAACCTTTTATACCTTAAAATTTGAAGAAGAAAAAACCATTAATTATTATTTTTGGGAGTTATTTTTATCAACTCTCCTATGCAGCTACTTTGGCAAACCGGAAGTAAAACTGTTTTTGGACCTAACCACAGATCATCGCCGCTGACAAGTTCTCGAAAATTATCGATAAATTCGATGTAATATCCTGAAGCATTAAATATCATTATAGTTAAATATTGCTTGGATCCATATAATTTTCTAGACATATTTACATTACTGATATATAGTTTGATGGAATTTACTCTGTCTTAAAATATTACGCAATATGATTCATATGATGTTTTCCTAGAATTCTTAAAATTGTCGGAAAAGCCCGAATATTCATATTATGAAAATATGCGTTATTCAATTACGGGTAAGAAACTACTTGGCATACGAAATTACATATCGTTGATTTTAAGATAAATATCAATCGATGAAATCAACTCCCGTCAGTACTTCAATACTTGGAATTATTAGATTAATCTAATCCGCAATGATGCCTCCGTCTCTCAGTACTTTCAGTACTTTGATTTTAGTTTTATTGTAACCTATGATATGGAAACAATAAACATACATAGACAAACATTCCCGGGAATCCTCCCTTAAATTATAACACGCGTATAAAACTTGATTTACATATATTTTAGTAAAGCTTACCGACTGTAGATTCACAGTATAATTCCTGTGGATCCGTTTGTACGCAGGTGCACCCAAGTGTCCCATATATGCAGTCCAACAGTACAGTGAACGTGAGAAAGCACAACTAATAAACAACAAAAGCAATCAAATGATATCATACGTCTGGGTGGGAAAAGGAGGGGGGTATGGGGTGGTGGGCTGAAGAAACTGTTATCTAAAACATGACTGTTCTACAAACAAGGACCTGTAAACATGAGATAACATTCAACATGGGCATTGAAATCGAATTGGAATAAATTTACTAAAAAAAAAATACAAATGTGAATGGTTTCTTTACCTTCGTAGAACAACACTTGTAGTACAATATTCATGTATTGTCAACCCATTCAGTGTTAGAAAAACATACCAACATTTTTTGGCAATGCGAATCAATCACGTTAATAAATACGAAAAAAAGTAAAATTTAAAAATGCAAAAAATAGACCATATCAAAATAAATGATTACCGGGGAAAATGCAAACACATTTTTTTTTAAATTAGCGAGGGGAAACACTATGAAATCAAAGAAAAAACAAAGAGGAAAAACATGACATTTTATAAGTCAAAACAAAACACATCACACCTCTTGAGACCCTCTCCTCCTCACCCTCCTCCCCCCCCCCCCCAAAATAAAAACCCACATAAAGCCAAAATTAGATTTTTAAAAACATAAACAAAAACTTAGATTTTTGGGAAAAAGGTTAATAAAATTGTACCCTAATATCCTACCTTCATATTTCTGTTAGAGTTTGAAATCTAAACTGTCCTACGGCGAAATGTGTTTATATAGAACCCGACACCTCACTTATAACTGTGTCTATCAAGAATAAATGAACACGATAATTTTAATAGCAACGTTTTACGCAACAGATGCGTGTGAAATAACAAAATTTAGCATAATTGAAGGAATATTTGAAATGTCAACCGTCAAATAATTGATAATTGGGACCATTTACCGCAAATATCTATATACTGATAATGGTCTTCGGGGCCTTAAATTTGTTTTCTTTGACTGAATCATTCTTAATACGTATTAAACATCAAGGCCATAAACAGGTCAATCAAGAGAAATCCTGTTAATATCAAAACAGTATTACATATTTCTTTGCTTTTAGATTACTAGATATTTAAAGTCAAGTATTGTTACCCGAGAAGTACTCCGGAGAAATGTCAGCTCAATGCGGATCCGCAATTTGCATTTTTTTCCTTAAAATTGCATTATTTGAATCAGTTTTTAGATCTTTTGAGTCAAATTTTGACAGTTGTCTAAAGTTGTTATGGTATGGTCGTTGCTGACAACTTATGACAAATTAACTTTATTCAACCATTTAAACTCGTGGTCAATTTTAACTTAACACAAATTATCGAAAATACGAAAAATTTAAGTTTTTTCAAACCAAAAGTCCTTGAAGTCAGGATGGAATCCTTATACAATTTTAATATCTAATTGGTTTTGTTTTAAAATAAATTGAAAAAACTTTAAACTCTTGTTTAAAAAATCATAGCTTATACAGCGAGGCCAGCGGATGGAGGTCGACAACCGGAAGGGTAACTTAATATAGGCTACATTATAGATCAAAGTACTGATGAAGAACTGACGGGAGTTGATTTAATTGATTATTATTTATTTTCGAATCAACGATATATTATTTTGCATGGCAAGTAGTTTCTACGGAAGCGTATTAGTAAACCAGTAATCTTTAATGTAACAGTGAAAGCTATCTGCCAGTCAGTTATGGCATCCGTACCATATTGCCAGAGTGTAACCATGGATGCATCTCCTTCATCGGCCGAGGATGAGATGAATTCATGTGATACATTCACTCTCAATGACTGGAGACAGGAGCAGTCCCAAGACAAGGCAATACTATCTGTTTTATCTTCTGACCATCATGTGAAGAGGTTTTGTACAAGATTCCCTCAATCAGTTCCAACTTCTTGTACACTCTGAGTAACTTCTGCACCTGCAAGGGTTCCCTCTTGACACTTTCTTCCCTTGGTCTTAAACCACTTCTCATGATGTCTATAACTCGCCCAATAGCCAAAGTTCCTGAGAGTGGTAGCAATAGGTGGCATACATGATGATGTTGGACATCCAGGTAAGGACAAAACATTGTGGCTTGCTAAGCAACGATACTACTGGCCAGGAATAGAGTATGAGATCAACCAGAAAGTGGAATCCTGTGACAGATGTATTTGCAGCAAAACTCCAGTCCGACCTACAGCGGAACTTGTTCCTATTGTTACGACCAAACCTATGGAGTTAGTATGTATAGATTTCCTTACTTTGGAACAGTCGAAAGGTGGATACGAGAACATTCTGGTAATAACCGATCATTTTACTCGGTTCGCCCAAGCCATCCCCTGTAAAAATCAAACTGCGCATACAACAGCTAAAGCATTATATGAAAATTTCTTTCTTCATTACAGTTTCCCAGAGAAAATTCACAGTGATCAGGGTAGGAATTTTGAGTCGAAAGTAATCAAACATCTTTGTAAAATTTTAGGGATAAAGAAATCGCGAACAACTCCTTATCATCCCATGGGAAATGGTTCGGCAGAACGTTTCAATCAAACTCTTATTAGGATGCTTTCAACATTAACAGAGGAACAAAAGGCAGATTGGAAATCTTTTGTAGCACCACCTGTTCAAGCATACATTGCCACAAGGAGTGATGCCACAGGGTATACACCACATTATCTTATGTTCGGATGGCATCCCTGTTTTCTTTGGTATGGATATTAACAAAGAGAAAGGAGATCATCCAACCTATGTCGCAAAGCTCAATGATCGGATGGCATCTGCCTATTCTTTGGCATCAAAGGAAGCTGAAAGAATTGCCAGCAAGAATAAAGAGAATTATGACCAGAAGGTCAATTTTGCCAAACTTGAGGTTGGAGATAGGGTGCTTGTAAGAAAAGTAGGAATACAAGGAAAGCACAATTTGGCTGACAAGTAGGAATCTGAAGTCTACACTATTCGAAGTATTCCAAATACTGACATCCCTGTCTTTAGAGTCAAGAGTGAATCAGGGAAAAGCATTAAGACTTTGCACAGGAATATGCTCTTGCCATTCAATGTCATTCCCTCTGAAAACATTGGAATGCCTTCAGCACCAGTGTTGAAAAGGAAGAGTAGAAGTCAGGATGCTGGTAGATCATGTGTAGAGGACATATCTGATGATGATAGATCAGAGGACAGCTCAGAATCAGATTCTGACTCTAGCAGTTCAGAAATCAAAACAACCAGAGTACTTAGGTCATCAAGAAACCCAGAAATTTCACTGTCTTCTATAAGACAAACTGAAACTAGCAATATTGAGACCAATACTAACCATGAATTTTCTTCATTTCAGAACTCCAGTGTTCCTGAACCTACCGGTACCTTGAATCGGACAGTTATTGATAATGAAATCGATGAAACGACAAGGTCATCAGGTCGAGTATTGATACCATGGTTGAACAGAATACTAGGTTATCAAACCCTACCTCTCGCGTTTTCCACGACGAACTGCCAGAATTCGAAAGCCTCCTGATCGCTATGGAGACTGGACTAGGTAGTGTTTTATCCCGTAAACTGCTTTCATGCTTCATGATTTTATGATGCAGTTTTCAGGTTTTTTAAAATTCAATTCACTTATCATATTTTATGCCAACTCTCAAGGTAGAAAAAAAATATACCATTGTAAAAAAAAAAGTTCCCTGTTTTTAAAATTAATCACTGTTATTTTCTGAACTATTTGATGTGGATGACTCTTAGTTTTTAATCCCCTTGTTTTCTTCATTTTAAGGGTCTCCAATTTGCATTTGTGCATTATGATATGATGATTATCACCCATTTATTGTGTTGTGAGTCCTGCTCTGATATTAGTTGTAAAACTGTAATATTAGTTTTGTTGTGGGATTTACAATAAAGAGAAAGTTATCTTCCTTGGGAGATTCTGGTGTGTTCAGGGTGGTTGATCGTTAGTTTGATCTTGTGTTAAGTGTCTTTGATGTTTCATCTTTGTGATCAGACTGACTGAGGCAGCTGAATCATTTGGTGACACATGTATTGGCTTAATTTTGCGGAATTTGAATTTTTATTGTTGTTTTGCTATATTGTATTATGCTGAAATTATGTTGTTTTATTTTAATGTTAAATCATATTTCGTCTTCATGCACAATGCATTTGAGTTTCATTTCCTGAAATGTCAGGAGCCATTTCAATGAAGAGGGGGAATATGTAACCATTATATAATTTGTATATTAAATTACAGCGCTAGCGTGTTTGATTGGTATACGTGTTTAGAGTGAGTGATCATGTATGAGCGTTTAATATCTGTAACGTGGACAATGACAAGACTGGACAATAGGGTCACATGACTAACTCTGCATGCACCCTTCCCCGCCAAAATCTTAAACCGGACTGGCACTCTCCGTCTAGCCCTTGAACGGGTCAGAACTATAGCTGTATAGCAATATACTTAAGCATTAGGATTGTTTGTCCCGGTACGACTTAATGTAATAAATTAAAGTCATTCTAAATTATAATATTACTGTTTCGTTTTGTAATGTGTATGTTTGTCTGTGTATAATTGTCTTGTCATTTGTGTATATTCTGTGTTATTTGTTTAATTACGAAATTTCAGGTTTATTCTGTATTAATGAACATTTAATAACGACCCAAGCTTGGCTTATTTCGACCACTGGCTACGAGTGTAAATTTTACACTTTAATCTGTAAATTTCACATTTTAATCTGTAAATTTTACACTTTAATCTGTAAATTTTACACTTTTACAGATTAAAGTGTAAATATTACAGATCAAAGTGTGAATTTTACAGATTAAAGTGTGAATTTTACAGATTTAATTGTAAAATTTACAGATGAAAGTGTAAAATTTACAGATTTAAGTGTGAATTTTACAGATTAAAGTCTAACATTTACAGATTAAAATGTAAAATTAACAGATTAAAGTGTAAAATTTACAGATTAAAGTGTGAAATTTTACACTTTAAAGTGTGAGTTTTACATATTTAAGTGTAAATTTGACAGATTAAAGTGTAAGATTTACAGATTAAAGTGTGAATTTTACACTTTAAAGTGTGAATTTTACAGATTAAAGTGTAAATTTTACAGATTAAAGTGTAAAATTTACAGATTAAAATGTGAATTTTACAGATTAAAGTATGAATTTTACAGATTAAAGTGTGAATTTTACAGATTAAAGTGTAAAATTTACAGATTAAAATGTGAATTTTACAGATTAAAGTATGAATTTTACAGATTAAAGTGTAAATTTTACACTTTAAAGTGTGAAATTTACACTTTAAAGTGTGAATTTTACAGACTATAGTGTAAAATTTACAGATTAAAGTGTAAAATTTACACTTTAAAGTGTAGAAAATTAAAAAAATGTGAAGTGTATATGATGCACTAATACGATTCCGTATGTTTCCTATATGTATTTGAATTATGCACATTTTTGAAAATATGAATTATTCTCCGACAAGAATTTCGCGAAAAACCCATATGAATCATGTTAGGTAATACAAAGAATTAATTCCATTAAACTACGTATCAGTAATCGATATTTCAAAGAAATAGTATGGATCCAAGCAGGCAATATTGAACTCTAGTCTCGTTCAACCAGACGCTCGGCTGTCTCCGTTAATCTACAATAAGCAATAGTATGGATATATTGAACTCTGGCGAAGGAATACATACAATGTACGACTACAAAAAATGTCTAAATTGTTCGTACCATTTAAAATTTGACTATTTACAAGGCATCAATAAATAAGTTTCCTTGGAAAACAATGTTTTAGAATACATTACATCGAATTGATCGATTATTTTCAATGACTAAATGTTATCAGCGGTGTTGGTTTGTGTGTAGGCCCAAACACCGTTTCACTTTCGGTTTGCCTGAGTAACTGCATAGGAGAGTTGATTTAAAATCAACTCCCAAAAAAGGAAATTATGATTTGTGAAATTAACGAAAGACGCAAGGTACATAAATGATATATAAAGACAAAGTTATGTCAGCAGCTCAAAGTCCATATAATTATTGCCGGTGTAATGAAGAATAATGACCCCCGTTGAATAATGACCGGGGGTCATTTTTCGACGTAGAATAATGACCCCCTAGCTGAATAATTGGATTTTTCTGAAGAAAAAAGACCCAGGGGTTATTTTTCATCATGTTGAACGTGAAAAAAAAATCACCCCCACCCCCCCCCCCCCCCCCCATAGAAAAATGACCCCTCCCCCCCCCCTCGTAAACATGAATAGAAATTGGTTACACCGTATCCAAGATATGACTTTGAAATTTACTTAATTTTTCACTCTGTTTAACTGATTTTAAAGTTATAAACACCGAATTTGTAAATAAATCGCTGTATAGTTTTTTTCATATCCGTAGCAGGCACACACAAAACACTCTTATATTGCCACAAATTGATTGTTAACAGTTACGTCACTTCTCTCATCGACATACGGCGGGAAATGACGCTAATAAAGACAGATTCATACACAATGAGGATATTGTGCGATAATTAACGAACAATAATCATGAAAGAATAATTGTTATAATAACATAAGGAATATTCACTGGTGAATGAATTGTCAATCTTAGAATGATACATGTATATATCTTTATGGAAAAAGACTAAGGGGACAAGTAACGTAGGAATATGAATTCTTCTTATTTACATTTCTTGAGGAATGTGATTTTTAAAAAATCATTTTGCGTTAGTTTTAAATTTGTTTTCTACATGATATATGAACATCAATATTCTAAACATTTGTTGTAATTTTGTATTTGTGATCATGAATAGACTTTAATACATGTACATAATAAACACTTATCGATTATAATAAGAAAAGATTGTTTCTAAAAGCGTTGATAAGAGGTTAGGGCCCATGTAAGGGGGTTATATCCCCCTTGATTTTGGTCACACGATCTTTATTGTATCCAAAGTTACCAATACTCATACAAAATATTGATGCATTAATCATCTTGATATTAACTAAACTTACTAAAGTATGCCGACGATGAAGTAAAATATATTTTTTGTACGAGTACTCTCAGTACTTTGACGATTTTTTTTTTGGCCGTTAACCTCTACTGGCGTAATGGCTGTTGTCAGTGCCTACTAACTTCAGCTTGGTTATAATGCCTAACAGTGGAGTAAACTTTTCATAATTTTGGTTTCAGCATTAATTCCGCGTGATGCACCTGCATACCCAGCAGTTTGTAATAGTGGAAATTCTCAATGGAAGTATAATTCATGAACTATAGGAAGAATATAAAAAGATGCGACGGCGAAGCGCGAAGATGCGAAGACGAAAGTGCCAAGATGCGAAGGCGAAGAAGTGATACTACTATGGTTTCTTCGCCTTTGCAACTTCGCACTCTTGCCTTCGAATCTTCGCGCTTTCGCTTTTTTAGCTCACCGAGACGAAGTCAAGGGGGGCTTATGTTATACCCCCGGCGTCGGCGTTGGCGTCCGAAGCTGGTTAAAGTTTTTGATGCAGGTCCTGTATCTAAGCTATTACTACTTCACCTAACCTGAATGGATGGTGAGTCTTATGATACAAATGCACCTGACAGGCATGGATGCTGAATCAGAGCCATAGGTTGGGGATGCTGGAGGAGGTAAAGGTTTTAATTGCTGGTGCCCTCTGATGATGATTTCTTAGTTATTACTGGTCCTAACTTCACCAAACTTGCATGGATGGTGCGTCTTATGATACTGATGCACCTGACAGGCTTGAATGCTGAATCTGAGCCATAGGTTTATGATGCTTGATGAGGTTTAGTTTTTCGGAACAGGTCACATGTTTTATAGATGATAGCTTGCATAGTTGATTTAACTATATTATAAATGAAACGAAGAGGTTGCTTCAGATGCAGAGCCTGATCTCCATTATCAAAGATGCTATAGAAATCTCCTACCTCACTAAAACCTGCTTGATAGATATATGTAGTTGTTGTTAAATGATATAACATGATCCCTATGATATAGTATTGTATGATATGAAACACTATTGTTTAATAGGATACAATATAATACCATATAATAATTGTAAAACGTTATATGATACGATATGATATTGTATCATTTTTTTAAATATTTTATGATATGATATTGTATCATGATATTGTTCTGTATAGTAATGTATATTATGATACAATATTGTATAATATTATATTGTTTTAATAATTTATTATTAAATCACATTATACTATAACATATGATATTGCAATATGTAATAGTGCATCCTATGATATAATATTGTATATTCTATGATATTGTATCATACAGTATTGTATAATATGAAATTGTTTTCTGTTTTATAGAATTATATCAAATGAAATTATATATTTGATAATGTAATATCATAAAATATTGTATCATACGATATTGTATAATATGATATTGGTAAATATGATATATTATCATATTACATGAAATAGTATTTTATGATGTTGTAATACATATAATTGTATCATATGATACAATATGTTTAATATAATTGTATTATATAATATTTTATTTTATCCAATAGTATTGTATCATTGATATGATACAATGTTGTATCAAATTATATTGTATCATATAATACAATATCATATTATTTATCAAATATGATACAGTATCATACAATACAATATCATACTATATTATACAGTATAATAACACATGTTTTAATGTTATGGTGTATTATTGCAATATGATATACTATATTGTATTAAGTTTTATGATATTGTATTATTTGATCAAATACAATAATGTTTAACACAATACAATGTCATATCATAAGATACAATATCATATCTCACAATTTTGTACGGTATTTTATGGAATTATATGATATACATGTAATATACATCATACTTACAATATACATGATGTATATTGTAAGGATGATAGGATGCAATTTTTAATTTTATATTACTGTATTTATTAACATATGATCATATGATAATCATACAATTTTTTAAAACAGATGATGTGTCAAAACAGAAACCATGAATATCCAAGATCATAACAGATGGTTTTCATATGATATGATAAAGGTGGTCTCATAAAGGTGATGCCTCATAAAGGTGATGCTCGTCTCGGTGAGCTTTGTAATCTGTGATTACCTATGTTTTATAATTGCGGAGCTCTTTATCGTTTAAGGGTTCCGAGGCATATTTTGGAAATTTTATTTTTATAAAATTAATAAAATTAAATTATTCAAGGGGATAGGGTCCGGACCCCCTCTCCCCTTTTACTGCGTGAAATTATTAATATTGAATTTTCCCGGGGGACGGACCCCCTCTCCCCCCTCTAGATCCATGCATAATGAAATTAGAATGTTACTGTGTTTGGTCCACGATAAACCAACGGCTGGTAAGTGATAGGAGTCTGGAAGTGCATACATGTATGTACACATTATGGTGGACATTACATTTTGTGTGGAGTAGATAATGATTAGGCATAGCCAGCACTGGTAAACATATATGTCACATGTAAACATTAAAATATTTATAAACATTCATAGAAAGCGCGATGGCCTAGCGCATGCGTACCAATAATAGCCTGGATTAATCGAAAAACCTTGGCGAGTACGGTGCCTGCATTAAATTCTATGTAATCGACCGAGACTTGCTGAATGCAATCAAAAAAGGCGAAGGCGAAAGTGCGAAGAAGCGACGGCCAGAGTGCGAAGTTGGGAAAGAGCGATAGTAGCATCGCTCCTTCGCCTTTGCACTTTAGGCATCACATCTTCGCGCTTCGTCGTCGCATCCTCGCACTTTTGCTCCTTCGCCTTCGCACTATCGCCTTTGCAACTTCGCCCTATATTAAGGTCGGATTGGCCCTGCCGGAACACTATAGATATATGTAAATGTAATAGTTAAAGGGGCATGGTCACGAATTTGGTCAAATTCTATTTTTCTGTTTTCATTATTTACAATGCTTTTGGAAAGCATTTCTACTGATCAAATGAAATTTGAGGGTCGGTCGTAAAGTTATAAGCAAGACACTGGGCTCACAATTCTTTGTCATGTAAACAAGGCTCGTGCCCTGTTGTTGTGTACATAGGTTCGATATACCAGTAAAAAATCTTTTTCAAGCTGATTTGTCGATCTTATTCATTTTAAGCATAAATAAACAGTTCCTTACGTTTAACACATTCATTAGGTCTAAAATTAGAATTTTCACTTCAACATTCAAAATGTAACGAATGACACTCAAATTTTGGTTGTCTATTAAAAATGCCTTACTAAAGCATTGTGAGCATTAAGATCGGAATTTTTTTTTTTGACTAATATCGTGACCATGCCCCTTTAAGATGACAACCATACCCCGATGCAATACGTCAATGTCATGTTATAACGGAAGGATTTTTATTTTTTAAGGTATACCCCTTCTTTCACTTTAAGTTTATTTGAATATGAATTATAATTTCTGTTACTTTCTGTAAACTGCGGCAGTAAAAATTACAATAGTGTAAAGACTATTTCACAAATACTAAAAAATATACGGAAAAAATTTAATCTACAAGGGGGTCATTATTCTACAGGGGTCACTTTTCTTCATGTGGAGTGTGCTCATTTTTATGAAAATGACACTTATTCTTCAGGCAAAGGGGGTCATTTTTCTATGTAGAATAATGACCGGGGGATCATTTTTCTGCGTAGAATAATGACCGGGGGGTCATTATTCTACGTCGAAAAATGACCCCCGGTCATTATTCTACGGGGGTCATTATTCTTCATTACACCGGTCCAACATTCAAGTTGATAGACCGCTAGGTCACAACTACTTCACATTCGACCGATCCCGGCGGAGACGAAGAGCTGTGCGACATGAATGGCTTGTTGCCTCGTGAAAATACACTAGTTTTTCTAGTGAAAAATATCACACAGGCCTTGGGCAACATTAACTTCTTCGGGTCCATCAAATCCTATACGTTGCCCTCATATCCGGTCAATAGCTCTATAAAATGACATTTATATAAAGAAGATGGGTGAATAAGGCCCATTGAGGAATGATTAGAAACTGCATACCTAAAATAAAATATTTTTAAAAATGTATATTTAACGTAACATCGGTGTATAACCCTTAAGTGTTTAAAATATTTGCAACATGTTGATTTCAGTTGGCGTATTCGTGTCAAAACCTGTGTCATTTTTGTAACTTCAGTGCCTTTTCTTTTATAGAGTGGGTCTGAGATCCATATTTTTGTCATAGTTTAAATGCGGTTTAATGGAATCTAAACCGATTTTAATCAACAAAAATGTGGAGAGATGATCCACTTTGCTTTTAAAAAATGTTATTTTATAGCCCAACAATTTAACGTTATGGAAAAATAATTACAAGTCCGTAAATTCACGGCCAACGTGTCATCTAGCATTAAACAACGCAATTTGTTATGAATGAAATGGCTCGGTGGTTAGAGCACCAGACATTAGTTAACTTTATAGAAATTGGGTGTTTAGGTTGTGGGTTTGATTACACCATAACTTAAGAATTTATTATTTTTTTCTTATCGTTTTTTGAAATATTTCAAACTGAATATGGTGAGAAATTACCCTTTTGTAAACTTGTATTATAACATATCAAATATATTCAATTAAAAAAAAATTAAATTGTATTTTACCATTAAACCAAACGGGTAGTTGCGCCATCTTATTCCCCCATCTTCTCTAATACTGATTGTCTGGATTCAGAAAGAAGTCAAAATCATGTTTAAAGTTTAGCACAGAAGTTTATAGAAGATTGGTGTGTTTCCAGCAGTGTGATTTTATACCTTCTGAAAAAAAAATGTGTAATGCTATAAACATGTAGAGAGGATCTTTACTTTGTGAATACAGAAATTCTTGTTCCTTCCAGAATAAAGGTTATTAATGATATAGCTCTATTTTATGTATAAATTGTAAGATTTCGTAAAGAAATAAGCTATTATAGTAACAATGGGACAGACAACTTTTTCAAGCGTTGCACACCCCTTTCCATAAGTTAAGTATCAAACTGTGTAGGTTTTTTTAATCCTGAACAAATATTTGAAAAAATTTATACATTTATAGATAGTTTTTGAGTTATCTGATCTAAAAAGTTCCAACCCCATGGAATTTTAGGTTTGAAAAAAAAAACACCTCAAAAAACACCTCATATAAAGCCCCATGCAAAGCCCATTAAGTTTATCAAAAAAGCCCAGAAAACCGCATAAAAGTACATGTATATAAGAAGTAGGAATCCCTAAAAAAAATATAGGATTTTTATCCCCATATTTTATGCTAATTTATGTTTTTTCCGTATTTACTCAAATAATGATAATGGTTTAACGTTAAATGATTGTTTAATTTTCATATATATAATTCATCTGAAGTGAAGCAGAATTTGCCTAACGTCTAATACCGGGTATTAGGCGCAGTTAAGACGAGAAGTTAATACCTAACAAAGAATTACGGGAAAATTCATTAATAAAGTTTAATTTTATTACCACATGTATGATGGATCTAAGAAGCTTAATGCTCATGCATGTTTAAGCTTAAACATTTAAAAAGTCAATGAAATTATACAGCAGTCTAGATAAAAACTAAACTAGCCCGTTGCCAAGACCCCTTCACAATAACTGCGGTATACTGCTCTCTTGCATGGCAAATTGATCTACTTTGCCGCAGTTTTAGTAGATAGATAATTAAATAACGTCAATGGAACATTCAATGTTACGCCATTTTTCACCAAATTATGTCAATTGCTTTGAAAATAGGCAGTGTAACGTACCGAGCTACATATATTGCCAGCGAAAGTGTTCATGCCTGGTCTTTTCCATGATTTTGGGTATACACTTACCAAATCTTTATACGATAATGGTTTTGTATTGGTTGTCAAAATGAATGGTATAGCCTTACCTTACCTAAGTTAATTATGAATAAGTATTTTCAGGGAATCTAGTATATTTACAAACACGACAAGGGTATAATGAATACATTATTGACACTCTGTGTGTTGTACTGGTTATGCCTTGTTCAGGTCGGACAGTACAGATCCACAGCAACCTTCCACTGAGGTCAACCACTAAGTTAAAACGACTGATCATGACCGTCCTTAAATTACCGCATATACTGTTAGGCTGCCTTATTCAGGACGGGCAGTATATGTGGTAGCCCTTCAACAACTGTGCACACTGTAGGCTGCCTTATTCAGCACAAACAATGGGCACAGAGGCCTGGACGACAGTCTGATCAGCCCCTTATAAGAGAACAAGGGCTATTCTCTCAGAGGAAAGCCTTCTGTGACAGTCCAAAACCACTGCAATGCCAAACTTACAATACGAGAGGACAACCTCTCTTTGGCCTGCTAAAATACTAAATACCGTAACGAACGGGTAAGGTAGAGCTACATTGGAGATCCAATTTTTTCAAGGGAAAACATTTTATTTGTTCACAAATACTAAAAAATGATATAATATATGGCTTACTTACATTCAAGCATTTTGTCATATTGCTGATTCTTTGAAATTGTTGAGACGTTGAGTTGGTTGACCCCTGGACGATTCTTGGGTCTCACAAGGGGTTCAGAGTTTAATGTAGGTTTATATCACATATATGAACAATTGATACGGATCTTTTTTGAGAACTGCAATGCTTAACATGTTTTGTAACTCTAAAATCACCCTGTTAGTAGAGGGATTTGATTATAAACTTAAGAGTATCCAGGGGGAAAATGATGTTTTACTTATACAAGATCTACGGTGTTATACTACGTTGTCTAGATTCTTTCTATCATGGCAGGTAGACAAACTGTTCTCGCTGATCAAAATAATTTATATTTTCAAATTTACTTAATTGTCAAACAAAACCCTTTCTTCCTCTATCTCCTTAATGTCAATCTCATTTTGACGAAACCTCTTGGTTCTTTTGATCATAACGATTCTCTCACTTTCTTCGGTCTGAGTGCAGGCATCTGCTGCTTCCACTTGTCTCTTGTTACTGGGAACTAGCCTGGTACATTCTGGCTTACTAGAGGAGACCGTAATGGCTTTGTTCAACTTCGGTTTGTTGGTTTGTTGGTACTATTTGTTTACTAATAATCCATCCTTCCAAATGTTATTCAGACGCTTATACCCCGCAATATCTGTTTTATTTGGTTCAAAGTTCTCTTTTGTACCTGCACATCTCTTTCATCCTCTGAAGAGTTGCTATCACATTAAAATGACATTCAATAGAAGTTAAAATACTCACTGCCTTTATTTAGAAAGAGGTCGAAATCATGTTTAAAGTTAAACACTGAAATTTATAGAAAATTGGCGTGTTTGCAGTAGCCTGGATGTTTATCTTTCAAGGGGGGGGGGGACCACGTAATATTATAGATATGTAGAGAGGAAATTTACTTTATGGATACAGAAGTCATTAGTCCTTCCAGAAAAAAGGTTCACAATGATATATCTATTTTTAATGTATAAAATAATTAATTTCGTATAGAAATATGTGTAACAGAGACAGTTTTTGCCTCTGCTGGGGTTTGAACCCAGGTCCTCTGGCACGCCAGTCCAGCACTCTACCGATCGAGCTAAAGGGTTAACCCGCTAGCCAGAGCTAGTAGGAATGCCATATACCTGACTCTACCACATTGTCCCCCTCCAAGGAAAGAGGCGTCCCGACTCTCCTGGAGTGCCAATGCCTGTGGGGCAAAGTTCTAGAAACAATCTCTCTCACCCGCCAGAGAATACCCGGGTCCCAACGTGGGCGCCAAATGTGATAGTGGGTTGTCCCAAGAATTAAACAAGTCCACTTTAAGGGTTCTTCATTTATTCGGATAAAGGATTTAAACCCTGTAATATAATTCATAGATATCAGCATAAAAATATACAATCATATTCAAATACATATTCATGAAATACATTAATGCTCAGAGTTCACTAATCAAACTATTTGTAAAGAAGGATAACTCTGAATTTATGATGCATTTTAATCAGTGTCAAGAAGAGTTACTGCCCTTGAACACAATTTACAAAAATATAGAAATATGCTCTACATCATTATCAATATCTATATATATATTTAATTAAATAAAAACATATACTTTCAATGTAACTCCTTTGTAGATTACATTTTATCAAGATACATAAAATAAATATAAAAATATAACTTTGCAACGATCACCTGTTTATGGAAAAAGGTTTCATGCACAATCCTGCAGATTACTCTGACAATGGTAGTCTCTAACTACAAGTATTAAATATCATAATGGTAACAATAACTAACCTTTCACATATATTAGAAATGAGATACTATAGCTTAGATATCAAAACTATGAATTACTGGGATAATTTATAAAATACATTCTTTCATAAATAAGGTATTATAACCTCAAAAAGTAGAATTAGCCAAATGTACCAATTAATAGAAAATATCATTATCATCTATTAAATTATATATTAAAGTTCAAGAATACCAAAAAATAGAACACTTACTATAAATGACTGCTTCAAATATGTTGATGAAATAAATAAATAAGTGAAATCGTCTCTTGAAGAAATTAGGTCTTACTCCTAGGAATACTAGCCTTGGTCTGTCACAAAGGCTACTCAGTTAAAGCGGGAAAAAATCATAAAAACATACTATTGGCTAAGTAAACCACCTGATCCTGTCCACATGTATGTAAGTGACCATACAGGTGAAATGACTTAAGGCTATAAAATATTAGAAACCACTAGAAAAGGTAATTAAGTAATGATTACTTGATAGATGCATAAAAGACAGGGAGTTATAGGGATATTAGTCTGTTTCTAAATATGTACATGTAAAATATGGAATGTAAGATGATGATGATGAAATATGAATAATATGCATGAATGTAATTATCATAAAATGCACCCTATTACACTCTCCCCCCTGCTTGAAAATGATGTCCCATCATTTTGCTGGTTTAAAAGAATATGAAAGTCTATTTCACAATAACTTTTAAAAGTCCATCCAAAAGTTTATCACGATGGTCTTTCAAAGCCGGTTCTTTAGTTACTTTCAGAAGGAATTCAGCTTTGTCTCTCCAACTTGTTTCTGCTACGTGTTGATTTACCAGAAATTGGCCTGTGTTCATCCATGTTGGTTTTCTTCTAACTCTTGAAGATCTACGAACTTGAGGTTCTGGTGAATCTTCCAGTTCCTGGGATTCTGCATCTTCCTCCTCATCATTAGTATCCAAATGCTGGATAGCGTTTCGATCAGCCGGCTGTTGTTCTTCATCTTTTTCAGCATCTGCGTCTGCATCTGCATCATGTAAGAAGTCCTCTTCTGCAATATGTGGTTCATGGACAGGCTCCACAATATCACCTGCATCCAAGTCACCAACATCTTCTCCCAAGATCTTCTCAGCAGCAGTGTGAGGAACATGTATGACGTCATGTGGGAAGTCCATGTCTTCATCACTGTCTGTGTCTGATTTAACAGGCTCAGTTGGAGTTGGCTCTTCTGATTTGTTTTTCAATTTCCTCTTTCTTGGTACTGGCTTTGGTAATATGTCGATTCTTTCTGGTGGTATAAAATTCAAAGGAAGTAATAAATTCCTATGCAAAGTTCGTACTTTTCCTGATTTGTCTTCTCGCTGAACTCTATAAACAGGAATATCAGGATTTGGTTGTGAAAGTACTAGGTACGGTTCACTCTCCCATTTGTCGGCAATTTTGTGTTTTCCAGTGAAAGACACTATCTTGACGAGAATTCTATCTCCTGCTTTGAGTGTTGCCCCTCTTACTTTTCTATCATAAAAATCTTTCTGTTTTATCTGAGATTGTTTTACATTCTGTTGTGCCAAATTGTAGGATGTTTCAAGTCTTTCTTTAAGTTTCTCTATGTAATGAGTCATTGTCTGTTTATCTTCATATGGATTTGTTTTAAAAGCTAAGTCAATAGGTAGTCGGGGTTCTCTGCCGAACATAAGATAGAATGGGGTCTGTCCTGTTGAAGATTGTTTCATACAGTTATAACAGTGAACTATCGGACCAATATGTTTCTTCCAGTCTTTCTTCTGTTCTGGGTGTAGAGTTCCTAACATCTTGATTAAAGTTCGATTGAATCTTTCACAGAGTCCATTTCCCATCGGGTGGTAAGGTGTAGTTCTTGATTTCATCACACCAGTAATTTCACATAGTTCTTTGATAAGGTTACTTTCAAAATTTGCTCCTTGGTCGGTGTGGATTTTCTTTGGTATTCCATAATGGATGATAAAGTTATTAAATAAAACATCAGCTGTTGTTTTTGCGGTTTGATTTCTTGTTGGAATGGCTTGTGCATATCTGGTAAAATGGTCGGTGATGACAAGTACATTTTCGTAACCTCCTTTAGATGTTTCTAGGGTAAGAAAATCTAAGCACAAAAGTTCCAAAGGTTGACAAGTTTCGATGTTTACAAGAGGTGCTTTGTGGTTTTCAGGTGATTTTCTCAATATACATCTTTGACATTTTTTAATGTATTCCTCTATGTCAACTGTCATTCTATGCCAGAAGAATCGGTCTTGTATCAATGATGTTGTTTTATCTCTCCCAGGGTGACCCATATCATCATGTAGTGATTTCAGAAGTTCGTGTCCCAACGTGGGCGCCAAATGTAACAGAGACAGTTTTTGCCTCTGCTGGGGTTTGAACCCAGGTCCTCTGGCACGCCAGTCCAGCACTCTACCGATCGAGCTAAAGGGTTAACCCGCTAGCCAGAGCTAGTAGGAATGCCATATACCTGACTCTACCACATATGCTACAGTGAAATCCTTTAGCTCTTCTTGATCAAAGGAGCAATACTTTGACTGGTTAACGCACACTTTAATGTAAATCCAAATTGTAATGATATAGACTTAAACTTAAATGCAGTGTAACATGACTTTTTGATTTAACACAAACCCACGAAATATATGATAATCATAACATGCCATTAATATGATATTCATGACCATGGTCTCCAATGTTCTGATAAAGCCAATCAAATAGATAACAAAACCAGATCAGTGCAAACTATTTCTGGATTGTTTTCACGAAGAAGACAAGAAAAGGACACCATGCTGGCCTTTTTCTCCATAATTTGCTTCTGTAGCATGGTAAGATGGTTTTTTTACTCAGATATCTGATTGTTTAAGCAAGCTCTATGGTCTGATGTCAACAAAGTTCTCATCAGATCTGTTTGAGACATTAAGGTATAATTTTTAGCCATAAGGTGTCATTAAGTTATAAAAAAAAATCCAATTTAATAAACGTTAGAATTTGAATATTTCTCTCTTTATTTATGTAAATCTCTTTTGCTCAAGTGCATTAATTAAGTCTAAAAATGGCCACAACACCTCATAGTGAACGTCAATTGATCCAAATATTAACACTAACTATTGATATCAGTCAATATTAGGTGTTGAATAAATGGAACTATTTAAATAGAGGCATCGTGGATTATGAATTATACTGGTTCTTTTTCTAAAGAGTCATTAATGATAGCTTTTATGTAAAAAAAAAAAAAAAAAACCCGCATTTTCCATTATTATTGAATTACAACAAAACAGTAACATGTTATGCATGTATATGGAAAATATCCTAGCATTACTCAGTTACAACGTTACGGACATGATGACATTACTTTAGTAATTTCACGAAAGAAAAAAAACTATTGATAGATCTTTATGAAATTGAGTATAGCAACTTTTAGAGATATATTTTCAACATTATGGTACATAATTTGAGGGGGGGGGGGTATTTGCCTACATAGCATGCGTCATTGATTCAGTACTGTTGTGTTATTAATGTAACTTAAAATAAAAATTTTGATCAAACTTTGAGCATTGAATAAGGTCTGGGAACGATTACATGCCTGTCTGAATGTTTAAGTATCGCACTTCAGAAGCACACTGTTGTTAGTGCATGGTATTTCCCTGTGAAAAGAAAAAAAGTAGAACATTCTATGTAATTATGCATTTGTGTTTTCTAAATGACTTATTCGATAAATGTATATAGAGCAATGCTAATACTTAACTCTGTTATTTGGTCTCCGGACATTGTAAACAAACATTTGTAACTTGTCATTTGTGATACTTATTAAGTTTGGTAAATTGTTGATTCATAATTCGTTCGATGCCAGTTTGACATTTGTACTTGCGTTATTTGTAATTTATGATTTGTATGGTTATGTGCCATTAGAACCCTGTTAACAAGACCTTGGATTTTCGGTAGGACGTATCTATTTTTTGCATCAAAACAAGTTATTTGGATTCGAGTGAAAATGCATAGATTGCGTAGTCTTACCTCAAAAGCCAGACGAATCTTGTTGATTTTAAAGAGCCATTGCTGAGTGGCATACAATGAAATGGACAGGCTAACATCACACTGCTGTTTGACATCACTACCCAAAGTCCAAGCACTTGTTAAAATGGTTCTATGACGACAGGGGCACGCGCTTCGTCGAATATTATGGGAAACGGACTACAGAACTTTGGTATTCTACAATAATTTATACCCGATAGATCGAGGTAATTTCTGTTGAAGTCTGATTGAATATTTTTAAAAGAATGTCTTGCGCGGATCTGTCATGCCAAATTCTTGATTTTAAGGTGGGTGGAGGTAAGGGGGTTCTGCTTCTCCGGGAATTACATACATGTACATGTACTATGAATTTCAACAAGTAAAGTCGTCGAAAAATAGACCTTGGACTACCAAACCCCTGTCCCTCGGACCCCCATCCCTTGAACAAAAGTTCTTGACCCATGTATGAATATAGAAATTCATATAATGGGTATATCAGAAAGACAGTTTGTTTACTTAGCAACTTTAATGTTCGAAAAATCCAATATTATAATAATAACGATGTGAATATCATAAACCCATAGATACACGTAGTTTGAAAGAAGATGAGTGAATTACACTGTAGATAGCAAAAAGGGCATTTTTTAACTACATTCAGTTTTGAGTATTTTGACAAACAACTAGAAAAAAATAGTTTCCCTTCAGTTTTGATGGTATCGAACCCACAACCTAAAAAGCCGTGTTCTGAGGCTAGATAATGTCTTGTACTCTAATCACTGCACTGCACTATTTCAGTCACAACGAATGGCGTTGTTTAAATGCTATTTTCAACACTCTGGCCACGCATTTACAGACTTGTTAATATTTTTCTAAAATGTTCAATTGTTGGGATACAATATGATATTTTTAATATAAAGTAGGTCATCTCTCCACGATTTTGTTGATTGAAATCGGTTTGTTTTCCCATTAGACCTTATTTAGACTTCGAAAAAAAAATATAAAGCACAGAGCCACTCTATAAAAGAAAAGACATTGAAGTTCGAAAAATGACACTTTTTGGATGTTTTTTGATACGCATACGATAGTTTGAACCAACGTATTCTGAATACTGAAAATATTGAAGGGTAACAAATCGATTTTTTATGAAATATACATTGTTTTGAACGATTTGTCAAAGAATTATTAGATTTGAAGATCTTTTAATTTTATAGTATCTTATCTTTATTTTACACGCCTTATCCTTTTCTATTCAAAATATAAAAAAAGGTTTATCTATTTTAGTTCTGACGTATTTCGATTATATGATGGATAAAGATAATAATATCGTACCGAGTTATTCTCGTGTGAAGTTTAAGTTCACTTATTCACCCCAAACAATGCGCGGATAAGGATTCAAAATTATTAAATTGACATGGTGATTTTGCCGAAATAGGCTTCGACCCCCCCCCCCCCCCACCCTGCAAAACACAATTACCCCCCTCCCACCCCCCGGACAAATTTGCTAATTCCGAGCATGCAAAAAAACTCTGTAAATGGTACATAGAGTACATGTACAGATAAAATAAAGCTAATAAATAAAGTCAGAGGAATTGTCCGCTGAAAGAAAAATATGTAGAGTTGTACAGATGTATGTAAATAAAAATATAGCGATGCAAATGTACAAACCTAGCATGGGAGAGTTGACACTTACATATTTAAGAAATGGACGAAGTAATGCAATCTTATAAAGTGTGTTTACTTTGGAGATATCTTAATGTAAATCAATGAAAAGTAGTACACCATACAAAATTATATAGGATGAGTCAAATGTATTTAAATTTGGTAAATGAATTATTGTATTAATAACAGTTTACGGTTTATTCCTTACTTTTCTGATAAATATACATGTATAAATGTGAGAATTTTACTATCACTTTAAAGGGGCATGGTCACGATTTATGGTCAAAAATTATTTTTCCGATTTTAATATTTACAATGCTCCAGAAAGGCATTTTTAATAGGCAACCGAAATTTGAGTGTCATTTGTTGAGTTATAAGCGAGTTACAAATCTTGAAATTCTTCGCTATGTAAACAAAGCGTTTGTTTACATTTTGAACGTTGAAATAAAAATTTCAGTTTGAAACATTAAAGGAATGTGTTAAACGTTGGGAACTGTTTATCTATTCTTAAGATAAATAAAAAGATAGAAAAGTAAGCTGAAAAAAGATTTTTTACTGGTATATTTAACATATGTAAACAAAAACAGGGCACGAGCCTTGTTTACATGACAAAGAATTGTGAGCCTTGTATCTTGCTTTTATCTCTACGAATGACTCTCAAATTTTATTTGATCATTAAAAATGCATTTCTAAAGCATTGTAAATAATAAAAACATAAAAATAGAATTTGACCAAAATCGTGACCATGTCCCTTTAACAGATCGGGCAGTCTTTGGAAACCACTACAGGTATGCCTACCACAAAGACGCCCACGACACATACACACGGACATCATCACACCCGGACTACACACGAAGCCTTTGAGACGGAGTCCTTCTCCTTCTATTACGACTACATTTCGGTATGTTATATTGTAGATCTTTGTAAGGATTTATTTCTATTGTAACTCACCAGAACCTATTTATGAAATTGTTGAAATAAGCGACGTATCTAATGTAATGAATTTAATATTGGTGAAGTTGAAGAGATTTTTACCCGTACGCACATCAACATCTTTTCTAGTGTTATAACATGGAGAACTTTAGGAATAGTTTTCCTCTTTCATTATTACGCTACAGTATAAGAATGATGTGAATATCTTCTTGTTTGTTTTTTACCATGATTGGGATTCTGAATAACCGTTTACGGCAAATATGAATTTCTAAAGATAACGATTTTTCCTTTCAGCACGTTATGGCCGTAAAGTCTTCCCTACATATATGCTACCTGTATAAGACGAGCGCCCAGGAACAGATTGATGTCCACACCTCACACGGACTCCATGGCATAGAGGTAAAAATAGAGACAGCCCTCTATACTAGAAATCATACTTCTGATAAACACCAAGATTGCTATCTAAAATTCAAAACGGAGTTATATTGGTTGTCTGACATTGAAAGTGCTATATCATATACCTAGTAGTGTATCAGCCCTGATACACGTGTTTTGGACTAGGTGAGACAGCAACTGGAAGGGCTGTATCGCCCTCAGGGCTGATATTTCTCTGTCGCAGCCTGTCGTCAAGGGGTTGTATTGCCCTCAAATTTAAAATCGCTTATTCCCAAATATTTTTGCTTTAAATTAAGACTAGTTTGTAAAATAACGATAGAATAACAAATAAATAAAACAAAGCATCACCTTACACGTCTGAATATTTTTATTTATTGCTGAAAATTGGAAAATAATATATTAAAAATAGCACCAAAGAGTGATATGTATCTAAGCAAGGGGAAGTAACCTACACAACGGTTGTGTATTCAGAACAATAGCACGCTTTATTTAATATCAATCAACATTTAAATCATTGGGTCGATACCAACCTCCCGTGCTGATACCAGGGCTGAAATCAAAACAACAGTGTGATATTCTATATTTAACAAACTTGTGGGGTTTTTTTTCAGTTATACATAATTGTTCTCAAATATACGATATCATATTCAAAATATTTTGTTGGAATAATGTTCAAACATTCCTGATTATGATTCATGATTAATAGGAATGTCAAATTATGAAATATTGCTTTTATTGGCTGTTTTCTTACATAGGAATGTAGTCTGTAAATAAGAGATCTGGAATCTACGAAAAAATATGTTATATTCAATATCTTGATAATTTTAGAAAGAAAAAAATAAACGGATGCATGATTGTTTGTAAACCTAAATAGCTTTTAATCTATTGACAAGGAGAATTTGACATTTCGTGCTGGTAAATTAGAAAAACACAATCGGATCTATACAAAATTCTTCGATAGATAAACTTGTCAATGAGTAGAATCGATCAATCTGATTTTTTCATATAATTTAATTCTGGTTGTAACATCTGATTTGATTGGCTTAGGTGGCAGGGGATAGTTTTTTTGGCCGAGGAAATGTGAGGCAGATAGTGCTCATATATGAGATTTAATTTTTCAGTGGATTTTTAAATTTGCTAAAATTGGTTTGCATGCAAGGGACACATGGTCCCGACTCTTGAGAATTTTTAAACATTTCAGAATAAAACAAGTACAACTTACATATATCACTATAAAGAACAGCCAGGGACGGTCTCAAAATTTTCTGAAAAATTGCCCTTTTTTCACATTTTCATGGGTCCAGAACCACGCTCCAGTCCCGAGCAACTGCCATAAACTACCATAGGATTTGTAGCTTAATGTATACCCATGCAAATAATCACCAATTGATGGGGGGTCAATCACCTTCTTTTCGAGTGACATTTCGTGTTCTGAACCCACCCTACTTTTCAAGCACAAAACCGAAAGTGAAAATTTTGGCCTCAGTTCCGCATTTTTATTCCATATCTGATGAAAAGTGCTACCAGTATTAAAGTGTCATATATCAATGAAATTGACATGAGCTCCTCTATCCACAAAATGATTGCAATAAATATTCTAGCAATTTATACCCCTCAAATAACCAGCCAAACCCCAGGTTCTCCCTTTATTTCAAAATTTTGACCGGGTCTTTCCTTCGAAACTATCCCCTGCCACCTTAAGGTCAGACGATACGTTCCTCAATTTTAGATAACTTTTTCCAGGAATTTGTTAATGGTTTGCTACTACTTTGACAAGATTTCTTGCAAAAAATTAGGGTACCTTACCAGGCATTACTGCAAAATATTAGAGTATGCAATTTACTACATAATCTTCTTGAAAATACACTTGAATTGCTGATATAAAAGTAAATGCATCTACAGCACAGCGAAATTCACTATATTAGAACTATATCTCCGCCAGGGCGGGGCTTTGAACTCACGACCTCTAGAACCAATACGCTTCTGACAGTGAGCGGCCACGGTTCTAACCACTCGGCCATCTAGACATATAACCAAGTCAAGTAAATTTTGATCATTTTTAAAATAATTATAAAATTAATATTTTTTATTGGAACTTTTTATTACGAGGAGATACAAAAAAGATTCTAGAGGAACGACTCGTCTGACCTTAACATAATTAACTTGCCTACGTCACAATACGACACGTATGCGAAACGTATTAACCCGCTTGACTTTTAATTTTTGTATAAATTTACGTCATCAACTTGTTAATGATTATCTAATTTTAGTATTTCAAATTTAAATAATAACAAATAAATTTAATTTCCACGTATGCTATACGAGTATAACATAATGTGGGTCAGTTTACGCTTTTTAATACACTGCTTTGCAGTTTATGAAGCGTTTTCGTATATCGTATAATATACGTTGAAATTAAATTCATTACTTAAATAAAATTTCAAGACTTGAATTAATACATTTATAAATACATCTCATTTGATATTTCAAATGTTGCCTTAAAATGGCAAACATAATTAGTTCCCAAACCGTTAACTTTATGTTATTTTTATCATGTTTAAAACATATTTTCTTAATTGACTCAACTCTTTCTCTAGACCATGAGTGATAAATAGTTGGAAAGTTGGAAAGAAGGGGATTTTAATGAGGGTTTTTTCTGGTATTGAAAGTGATATAACAAATTTATCTTCAATTAAACAGGTCGATGCAATCATTGTCAAATTTACAAGATAAAATATTATAAGACATTTTTTTTCAACATTACAGATTCATGATAAAATAGAAATTCAAATTAAGAAATGAGGCTTACATTGACCATTGTCAATCAAAGTAATGTAGTCTGTAAATGAGAGATCTGGAATCAAAGAAAAATGTGTTAAATAAAAAATCTTCAGTTGTTATTTATATGAGCGTGTAATTATTAAAGCACCTAATATTTTGTATACCTAATAATGTTTTTCATGTTGTGAGACAATTTATTGTTGGTTTTTAGAAAACCTTGATAGATCTGATTGATGCCGGCTCCGCCATGCACCCTATCCCCAAGGAGGACGTAGCCGCCATGAGCAGACAACTGGCTCACTTCTGTAGCCACACAGGGGTCTTCATGCAGATGAACTAGTCAATAAATATATCTTATCTTTTCAATAATTATATTATTGAGCCTCTGAGATATGCTTTTACCTTTAACTTTAATAGTTGTGACAAGGTTGTGATTTTTAGCTTATTTTTTAAAGGTGGATTTGTGCACCTTATAAGTAGGAGTCTTTTATCACACGCATTTGTTACTAATGGTAGACGTAGTTCTCAACAAGATAAGGCCTCAGAGTATAATGCTCTATTTTTAGTTTTTTTAATATATAATATTAGATATTATCAGTATTGTTCAATAAAACCCTTATTTTTCAATTGTTCTATCATGTTTGCTATAAAATGCTTTTGAAAGTGAATAGTTATAAGGTCATGAAATGGAAAACGAAATAATCATGAATAAAGTTAAAATTATTTTTATTGGAAAATTCATTATGAAAATTAAATTTCATCTTGAGCCAATGCTCACTAGTGTAACCCCCGCTATGATGTGAATATGCAAGATAAGCAAAGTCGACGTTTAACAGGAAGTTAACATGCATCCGATTGGAATAAAAATATATTGCATGAATTGGCATGCCTAAACAAAAAGTGCGATAAAATTTCAAGCAACTGCAAATTACAATTGCTGAGAAACCTTTGATGAAAATTCGTTTAAAAATTTAGGCTAAAAATTAACAAAGTCGACGTTTAACAAGAACTTGACGTCCTATTGGTACAAAAATAAACCCACCATATGGCATGCCTAAACAAATAGTGTGTTTAAAGATGTTTTACTTAAGCAAAGTTAGACTGTTTTAAATAATGCAAATGATGGCAAAAAAGGGAAAAGAAACTTTTAAAAAAAATAAAAAGTCTGAAATCAACAAAAAAGAAAAATACGCAGTGGAAATCATAATATTTGTAACAGTCTAAGGCTCCGAAATAGAGGAGCGATATATAATATGTTCTACGTCTGCCACCACTTTTACACGAAACCTATCTCAAATAGTTGCAGAATGCCAAGTACAATGTAGACTGTTAACCCTATCCATTTTTTTTTTAAATCCAATTTTTAAGAATTTATAAATTTATGTCTCTTCCCTCTATACCCAAACTTCTTTTTTAGCATTATTGTCGATGTGTAAAAAAAACACCTTGGTAGATTAATGGTGTTTTAGAGAGCAGAAACTGTAAAATATCTAATCTACGTTATAGACGTTTCGCGCCATGGGGTACGGTATCAACTGTTTTAGACAAAAAAGGAAGAAAAGCATCTCGAGAGAGAAGTTTCTCTGTGGCTCCCATTATACACTTATAACCCCTACAGAACTAGATGTCAATACTGCGCAGTTCAAAGCTATTCAGGCGGACTAAGCAAATGCACTTGTGGAGACGTGAACGGCGTTGTGCATATCCTTTTTTAAGATTAGAGGACGTTTCTATCGCTGATATCCTCACTTATTATAAGTACTCCTACTTATAAACTACCAATGTACAGCATATGATTTTATTTATCAAGAAATCACATGCCAGAAACACAAAATTGACCCTTTTAAAACTTTGTTAACCATACAAGTTTAGTATATAAGTTTTATAGTGTAAATTATGTAATCTTCTCGTGTTTGCATGTACTCTGCACATGTCGTACGAACAATGGTTTTCACAAAACAAAACACGGTCTGAAGATCTTCTCTAAAAAAGTAGCATTAATGTTGACTTATTATTGTACATATAATATCAAACAAAAGCTATAAATCATGTCATTTTGAAATATTTAAATAAAATATGGGTTACGTTTTACAATCGAAGCTAGGTCCTTAAGACTTACGAGGTCTAAAAGTAGGTTTTATATATATATATATATATATATATATATATATATATATATATATATATATATATATATATATATATATATATGGGTTTAATTTACCTATTTGATTGCTTTCAAATAAGCTAAACTATTACCTAAGTATACAGGCAAAGGATGGCAAAAACCAAACAAAATCAATTTGACTTTTATTTTGCTTTAGAATTATCATAGATTTTTTAAAGACCTTTTCAATTTTCCGAATTTTCGTTTTGCTTTTTGCTCATTGATGCCGGCTCCGCCATGCACCCTATCCCCAAGGAGGACGTAACCGCCATGAGCAGACAACTAGCTCACTTCTTTAGCCACACAGGGGTCTCCACCCAGATGAACTAGTCAATAAATATCTCCTATCTTATCTTTTCAATAATTATATTATTGAGCCTCTGAGATATGCTTTTACCTTTAACGTTAATAGTTGTGACAAGGTTGTGATTTTTAGCCTACTATTTTTTAAAGGTGGATTTGTGCACCTAAGAAGTGTATGAATCTTTTATCGCAAGCATTTGTTACTAATGGTAGACGCAGTCCTCAACAATATAAGGCATCAGAGTATAATGCTCTATTTTTAGTTTTTTTAAATATATAATATATCGGTATTGTTCAATAAAACCCCTTATTTTTCATTTGTTCTATCATGTTTGCTAAAAAAATGCTTTTGAAAGTGAAAAGTTATAAAGTCTTAAAATGGAAAACGAAATAATCATGAATAAAGTTTAAATAATTTTTATTGGAATCCACATCATTATGAAAGTCAAATTTTATCTTGAGCCAATGCTCACTAGTGATACCGCTGCTATGATGTGTGAATATGCAAGATAAGCAAAGTGGACGTTTAACAGGAAGTTAACATCCGATTGGAACAAAAATATATTGCATGAATTGGCATGCCTAAACAAAAAGTGTGATAAAATTTCAAGCATCTGGAAATTACAATTGTTGAGGAATCTTTGATGAAAATTCGTTTAAAAATTTAGGCTAAAAATAACCAAAGTCGACGTTTAACAAGAACTTGACGTCCTATTGGTACAAAAATAAACCCACCATATGGCATGCCTAAACAAATAGTGTGTTTAAAGATGTTTTACTTAAGCACAGTTAGACTTTTTTAAATAATGCAAATGATGTCAAAAAGGGGAAAAGAAACTTTTAAAACAAAATAAAAAGTCTAAAATCAACAAAAAAGAAAAATACGCAGTGGAAATCATAATATTTGTAACAGTCTTAGGCTCCGAAATAGAGGAGCGATATATAATATGTTCTACGTCTGCCACCACTTTTACACGAAACCCGTCTCAAATAGTTGCAGAATGCCAAGTACTCTGTTAATTAACCCTATCCATTTTTTTAAAATCCATTTTTTAAGAATTTCTAAATTCATGCCTCTTCCCTCCATACCCAAACTTCCTTTTTAGCATTATTGTCGATGTGTAAAAAAAAAACCTTGGTAGATTAATGGTGTTCTAGAGGGCAGACACGGTAAAATATCTGATCTACATTATAGACTTTACGCGCCATGGGGTACGGTATCAACTGTTTTAGACAAAAAGGGAAGAAAAGCATCTTGAGAGAGAAGTTTCTCCGTGGCTCCATTATACACTTATAACCCCTGCATAACTAGATGTCAATACTGCGCAGTTTAAAACTATTCAGGCGGACTAAGCAAATGCACTTATGGAGACGTGAACGACGTTGTACATATCTTTTTTTAGATTAGAGGACGTTTCTATCTGTAGATATCCTCACTTATTATAAGTACTCCTACTAATAAAATATCAAAATACAGCATATGATTTTATTTATCAAGAAATCACATGCCACAATTATTTGTACTTATTTAAACGTACTTTAAATAATGTTATAGCACAAATGGATTATCTTGTTTATCTTTACATACCATTTGTTTTTCTAAGAGCTACAAGTGCTCATTAGTAAGTTTTATCAGTTATAGTCGCTTACGTCTTCTCTAACAGCCTAACGCTACTTTCAATTTCATAGTAATTTGAAAGTATAGCTTGAAGTGTTTATATTTGCTTTTTCTTTTTTTGTTGTTTATTTGTATTAAGCCATTCTACAAGTTTTGTTTACATTTTGATTGGCTTTTTGCCCTATGTTTTTCTTTCTTGCTTGTTTCTGATCCAGTCCGATCTAATTTTGTTTTTCTCAAGCACAACAGCGATGTTTTTTTTATATTCAAAGTGTTCAACCCTCGAGAAAAGGTACCTGTGTTTATTGTACGTATTAGTCGGTATTACTTCCGTCTGTTGACTAAATATTACTTTAGTAATCATCATATTCTTTTACTGATCAAAAATATATTACTACTCTTTGGTTGTGTGGAAACCAATCCAGGACCTCAACAACATGTGCATAGGAAAAATGTTAGTATTGTACATAACAATGTCTGTAGTTTACTACCAAAAATTGATACAATTAGCAATGAGCTATCTGGTAATGACATAATTGCAATAACAGAAACACACTTAGATGATAGTATTTGTGAGGAATCTTTGCTTTTGAATGGTTACCATCCCCCACTTAGAAGGATAGAAATAGATTTGGTGGTGGGGCCATGGGTGGCTTTATATATCTATAAACATCTCAAGCATGTTATAAGAAATGATCTATGCCGTTCTGATATTGAAATTGTTTGGTGTGAAATTCATACCTCCAGTGATAAATTTTTAGTAGGAGTCATATATAGACCTCCTCAATCTTGTGCTGAATATTGGGAAAAAATTTCAGCAACCATAGAGCAAGCACTCGATACTGAATATAAGCTATTTTTGGTTGGTGATTTTAATGTTAACATTAGGTAATAATACTTTTTAACCACTCTCACAGTGTTTAAATATTTATAATGTTGTTAACAAACCAACTAACTTTATAGTAAACAGTGGTTCATATTTTTGTATATATCTTGCCCTTACTAATGATGTGCATTGTATTGAAAATGTTATTGTAGATGAACCCACATGTAGTTCACATTCCCCTGTTACTATTCATTTATCATTTAAGACCCCAAAACAAAAGGCTTACAAACGTGTAATAAAAAATTATAACCTTGCTAACTACCAGGGCTTAAATGCTGATTTGACACTTGTCAATTTGGATGAAGAAGTATTCAATACAGAAAACATTAATGAAATATACAATAATTTTACTGAAAAATACCCAAAACTTATCAAAAAGCATGTACAAACCAAAACTGTTACTATTCGACCTTCTGATAAGCCTCATTTAACTACTGCCATCCGCAAACAAATGCGACAAAGAACAAGAATACATAAAAAAAGCTGTATGCACCAATAACCCACAACATTGGCAACAGTTTAAATCTATTCGTAATAAAATAATAAGCTTACTCCGCAATGCCCAAAGAAATTACAAAATTAAACTTGCTAACCAACTTGTTGACAAATCTTCTCCGCCTGGTAAATGGTGGCGCATTGCTAAATCTGTGACTCGGCTAAAGAAACAAAACCCTTCTCCTCCTTCAATTGTATGTCAGGATGGTAGAATACTTGTTCATCCCACTAACAAGGCCAATGAATTTAGCTCTTTTTTCTCAAGCATAATGATGTCCCAGGGCTACCTGAGCATGGGCCTGGGCCCCCTGATTTTGAATTTAATGATATAATAATAACTGAGCAAGATGTTATTGACCAATTAAAAATACTTTATGTAACTAAACCTCCAGGATCAGATGGTATTTTTCCAAGAATTCTCAAAGCAACTTCTTCTTCTATATATAAACCTCTAACCAAACTATTCAATCTATCTCTTAGTAAAAAATGTCTACCATACATTTGGAAACAAGCTAATGTTACACCTGTGTTTAAGAACAAGGGCAGTGTTTAGCACCGCAGTACTTGTTAGACTTAATTCAACCATACTTTCCAACTGAACATGCATATAATCTTAGATCTAATGGCAATTTTTTCTCTTTGCCACTATGTCGGACTACTTCTTATTACAATAGCTTTATTCCGTTTACAATTAAATTATGGAATTATTTTGATGCAGAAATAAAACATTCATCATCTTTGTCTATGTTTAAGTCAAAACTCAAAAACCAAAATCCCAAAACTTGCAAACACTACAGCTTTGGCAATATGAAAGAAAATATTATTTTATGTCAATTACGGAATAAAGCTAGGAATTTAAATGCTCAACTGTGGGTCTGAATCTGAAGGTAATATACATGTTTTTCTTGAGTGTCCAAGATACACTCAACAAAGAGTTAAACTTTTTAATCAATTTAATGACATTAGTGTACCTTTCCATATTAACTATATTCTTTATGGTAGTTCTGACTTTTCATACAACTTAAATTGTAAAATCGTTCATTATTTTCACAGTTATATTATAGCTTCTTAGCGATTTTGACTTTTTTTTTACTTATTAGTTCTTTTTTTAATCACTGTTTCTCTCAAATGGGCTGGATCATGAGAACTTTATACTATGTCTGTCTGTCGGTATGAATGAATGAGGTGATGGGTTTATAAATGTAGGAATGAATGTGTTCATGTACATTGTAATAGATTATAGATTATTGCGCTTTTTAACATATCACCAAAACGTTTGTTAAAAATGATGTAGTGTTACATTTCCTTGCTGAATACAACATGTTCATTATCCATTCATCTGAATAGATACAAAGGTTTTATTAATTAGAGAAACACGTTTGTTTGTTGTTGTTAAGGTACTTCACTACACCGAGACTTATAATTTTTAAGACACTACGTCACAAGATGGCGATCTAAATGTTTTGTTAAACTGTTTGTATCAATCGATTCAGATGAATATCGTCATAGCTCAGTGATGAAGTATCAGGCTTGTGAACCGCAGTTCATGAGTTCGAATCCGACTGGGGCTTTTGTTCATGTTTACTGAATGAAATTTAAAAAAAAAAAAAAAAATTAAATCCGAAATTGCACTTTTCTCGCCTATTTTCTATATACTAAACTATGTACGTCTTATCGATCATGTTTTCTATCATCATCAAGTTATTTTCTGCTGATTTGAGAAACTATTTTACGATGTAGTGAGGCACCTTTGATTAAATAAAGCAATCGTCAAAAATAGCTAGAAATGAACACGGCTAACAAGGCGTTATTAAAAAAAAGATTTTAGATAAAGTTTTTATCTACTGACAAATGATTTCTCACCACACCTTATCAAAATGTCAAATAAGTAATTTTTGCAATCATTTAAAGTACAATACCAGAATATTAAAAGTTAACTTAAGTATAAGAAAGGTATTCATGAATGGTACTTCTGCTCGAATAGCTATTTAATTTCATTGATAACGTACATCTATTACAGAACTATATATAATTATGATTCTTTTCACAAATAAGTTATAATTTCAACAACAAAAAAATAGTTAATGTGATCTTTTTTTTGAATACCACAGTTAAAAAGCATTACACAATTTCATTAAAGATTTTTTTTATTTTTTTTTATCAAAAGTCATAAGATAAATTTTAAAATACATCATTTCAATTTCGAGTACTAATGTTCCCAGTTTGCGACTTTTAATTAAAATTAACAAGAAGATTTAAATGAGAGGTATGATGTTGGTCCACTGAACACATTTTAGTAAATAACATAATCTAAGACAATATAATTATTAATTTGAACACTCATAATAAAAAATGAATTTGATAGATGTGTAAATAATACGCAAGATATTAGACTAGATCATTTAAATGCACTTAACAAGACTAGATAAGTTCAAATTTGAATATTATAGATATTGAGTGAATTCTGAAGTTTATAGCCGATGTACATAGAACCTGATTGAATGTTGAATGGTAACAAACACAAATGGTTAACTTCCAAACAAAAACTAGTGAATCATCAAATAAAGACATGTATGAAAAAATTACTAGCCATGAAAAAAATCATTAGAAGTCATGTTTTAAAAACATAAATAATAGTACTCTACACAATTGATAAAGTTTTTTACTAAAATTCTTTACTAAAATTAGATTAATTACACAACATTTCAGATTTTTGATAAAAAAAAAAATAAAACATTAAAGAGTACTATAGTATATGAGTAATTTAATCTACAATAAAAGTAAAATACATTAACTACCTCGAATTTAATTACACAAATCTGTTCATGGAATTGCACAATTTTGTGTAAAAGTGTTACGTTTACCTTGAATAACCTTTATTTCTAGATCATTACATAATTTTGACAATTTTACAAATTGAGGAAAAGGTAATAGCCGCTGCCTGTGGATTGTTACAATTGTTAACTGTTTTACATAACAAGAAGTAAAAACCTTTTTTTTTTCGATAATATGATTTCCATTTTCACATGTATCATTCTAAATGACTTCGGATACCCTGGTGGCCAGGATATTTTTTGGTCTAGTTGGCTGTATATCAATTGATTTCATCAATTTGCTTTTTATAGCATCAGGAATGACGTCACAATCATGGTGAACTTTAATCCATGGGTCACCTAACAAACAAATATATATGATGTCTTATATTTGCATTGAGATAGACATACTTGTAAAACTCTTACTTGATTATTTTTATAAGTTAAAGACGATACTATAACCATGTGTCTCACGTAAAACATAGAGTAAGATTTAATGAAATGCAGAGAGTTAATTTCGGTTTGATATATATTCCTACAAAAAAGATGTTCATATTTTATATGAAATAGGCTTTTACGTACCTTCCTTGATTTCACACCCAATATCAACACAAATTTCTAGCCCAACTGCATAGTTAATTGGATCCGTAAATGCTTGGCGACCAGCTCCAAGTTTCAGAGAACATTCGGCGCAATCACGTGATTGTATAGCATTGACGTAACCTAAAAAACATAGCTTAATATTTTATTTTAATAACGCGCCATCTAATTATTCTTGAGAGTCACGTCAATGGGCGAAATAAAACGTCATGGCTCCCGGGAAATAAATATCGTGTCTCATATCTTAGGAATTTTCGTGATTTTTTATTCCAAAGGTATGAATAGCCCATATAAGAATACGATGTTAAAAGATATGATTTAATCAAAAAAATGTAATCCTTATAACTCTCTTTAAACCTCAAAAATCAATTTTATTATATTTGATCCGAATTTATGAAAGAAAAAATATACAATAATAAAAAAAGTTATTGCTTTCGAAAAGTCGAACATTTATTTGAAAATTATAAAACTTTTATAGACTGGATGTTCCAGAAATATAAAGAGATATTCTTTTAGAAAAATCATATTTCCCTCGGGCAAAACCCTCTAGAAATATGATTTTTCTTGGAACTTCATATTTTCTTTCAATAAAATTAAGGTATATTATGATTGTATTATAACATGTGCCGAAAATACCAAATATTTAGTGGACATCAATAAATGATGAGTCAAAAATCAAATCGTTATCAAACCCGTCTTTTGGCTCTTTATCGGGGTTATGAACTTTGCTTTTGGGAGCACACTCCATACGTCAGCATTCTTATCACACAATACTTTGGCTTTCTCGGGGTCAGCTCCTTGTGCAATGATCATGTCCTCAAACTTTTTGGCCGCTGATCCGTTGTTTAGTGTTTCCTTAAGTTTCGTCTCTCCTGCTTCGGATGAAGGGGCGTTACCGCTGAGGAACATCAACTGTCCACCTAGATATTCATGTTATATAATTACAATAAAATTCGAACTTTTTTATCGTTTTTTTCGTTCTGTGCATAAATGTACTTCTTTAGTTTTTAATAACTGAGTTCTATAGTTTTTATTTTAACTTTGTTTGATCACCTTGTCAATTTTTCGTTTTTTGCTTTGTAAAGACTTTTTTTTGGTTACAGTATTACAAATCTAATTTCCAGAGTTTTTTTTTCTTTTGTAAACCACAGGGTTCAGTCAACTGAAATGTGATTGAATGATTACTGAAAGATGGCTTAATGGAATAGCTGTGTCATTCAGTCACCTTTTAAGACAATTCAGTTATCATTCAGTTGACTGAAAGGCAGAGGGTCATCCTATGAACTTCTTTTCATCTTTACGTTTTTCCTTTATCATTATCATTAGGTATGAGTCATGTTATCCTACATGAAAATTTGTAAAATGGCATGAGCTACATTAACATAAGTCTTTGACTTGTTTCTCAGAATCTTTAATTTTTATGCATTGTTTCTAAAACGCACATTCACGAATCCGATTTTGAACCTCAAATACCAGTGAACTGGTCTTGAGTGAATAAAAGAATTGAAAATCTAAGGCCATTCTTTTTTTCCATTTAAATGCTGAATAGGAAATACCAAGTTAAAAATCTTAAGCTGAATGTAATAAACTCATGTGAACAAAATATGACTCAAACCTAGGCGAACTGTGAGCTCTGTATCTTGCTTATAATTCGTCAAATAACGCTGAAATTTTGGTTGAACATTAGAAATTCTATATGAATTAGAGTATGTTAAATACTTGTACAAACAAAATAAAAGAATGATATTCTGTATATACCTACTCTCAAGGACCCCCTCTTTATACAATAAATAATGTGAAATCTACATCACTTTTGATAGTTTTTCAGACACGAGTAAATAGTTCCGACACATTTCTGTTGCGGGGATGAAGTAATTATCGCTATTCCTAAGAAAATATCACAGCGGAAAATTATCCTGGTTTGTACGCGAAGTAAATATCAGTCACTAAATTATAATGGAGAATACAAATAAAATTTTTAAATGTTTTTAATTTGGGGAATTGAGCACACTGAGGTACAATTTTCTTCTTCACATTTATACATGTAAGATTTTTTCACTAAAAAACAATAACTATTATCTTTTTTTTTTTAAATACAAAAACTAGTTAGTAGTTGATGAAAAAAATGTACCTATATGCTCTCATATATTTTGATCGCTTTACAAATGGGGGGGGGGGGGGGGAGAGAACGAAAATAAAGGGAATGGGAAGTTAACAACTTAAGAGTGTACCCATACCAAATGTTTAGTTTTATATCTTGCGTAGGATTTTCTTATTCTGGTAAAATATAGTATTTCATGAAGGTACAATGTAAAAGATTACGCATATGCAAAAATAAGTCTAAAATTCGAATACTTTACAATATCTATTTTTTGGTATTCTACCGAGGGACCATGTGGCACAATATCTTTTGAACGCCCATTGTTGCTCAGGTGAGCGATGTGGCCCCATGGGCCTCTTGTCTTAAAAAAGATATACTGCCTAGTCTATCAGGGCTGTTATTTTATGTAAATAACAAATACAAAGTTGAAAAATACATTTCATGTCAGACATTTCAAATGCAAAAGTTTACCAACAACTGGCATGTATGGAAACATATTTTTGATACAATTCAATAATTTTTCATCTTTTGTTTCTTCTTTGGTTATCATTAATATTAACTAATTGTCTTTATTAAACAAGCAACCACTGCCAAATCATGGTGAATGTGAGCATGAATGTGTGAGTGGATGAATCAAAAATGGCTTTGAATTATATTATCAAAATGTTTGTGTGCATATAAAAAAAATAATAAATAAAAAAAAAAAATTATAGATATTAATTCCGACACCATAAAATTAATGATGACACACCGTTTTATCTACTTACGTTTCAATGGGCCATTGTCGGTTCATTTGACTAAAACACAATACCAACTGTAACTGTTCAACAATTATTACACATATACTTCTATATCTAACTTGACTGAGTAAATTTTAGATACATGCCTTGTACAGATCATCAGAAACATAAGTCTTCTAACCTAGTTTAAGGACGAGATCCTCAAGGTCACGTGGTCCGTTTCCATAGAGACAATCAATGGATTCCACCACCTCCAGGGCATTCCCGATCATTTTACCTATGGGGTTGTTCATATCGGTCAACAGGGCTGATGTTTCTACACCGAGACCTTTTCCAATGGTCACCTAAAACGCACAATAAATTAGATTAATATATTAATGTATGCCAATGTATGTTCACAGTTTTTGTCGATAAATAAAACTATTTAAAGAACATAACGTGTATTTCCGTAAGATTTATCATACAATAATGAAATAAAACATAACAAAAACATATTTGGCTGTCCATGATTTAAAATTCACCTGCAAGTTTAATAAAGATATATATATACACTGGCATCTTATTTAATTCATACAAATCTAATCTTGGAAAAATGTTAAATGAGTAAATGTGTGTTTTCGATTTATACTCCAACATGCTTTAAATGTTAAATTTAGTCTGTTTTCCTTTTTTATGAGTTATTGAAATGCTCTATCACACACAAGTGATTTTGGGCTTTTATTTTGGAGTTCAGTCGCCTGTTTTGATGTTTGTTTAGATTTTTTGACGTGATCGGATATTTCTATTTTGTCGGCTAAGCTAAGCTTTTGAAAAGGCAACCCATGTTTACGGCCCTTGATATTATGCAAATGAGAGGTATCTACAATGAGACTTGCACAGGAACCAACCAAACAACAGCAACTAGATAATCGGGAAAGCATAGACCAACGAATCATACGGAATACAGCAAAGAAATATAATTTATGTTTGCATTATTATCTCAATATAGCTTGTTTTCGATGATTTTGGTCCAGTCATACCATTTTCCGCGCCAATTCCCTTGACTGATCCTTGTCTTGAATTACGGCTCCAATCCCAAACTTAACATCCAAGACAAGAGCTTTCGGCTGTTCAGCTGCTTTTTTGGAAATTATGGAACCTGAAAAAATATATATAAATATATTATAATTATAATAAATATCAAATTAAAATGAGAACATATTAAACAATTTAAGGTACCGTACCTGCTATAAGACCAAAGGTGTCAACGGTCCCAGTGACGTCACGTACTTTGTACATTTCCTTGTCAGCCGGAACTAAGTTTTTTGTCTGTCCCACAATGCAACAGCCGACTTTCTCCACTATCTTCCTGATATCGTCTTTGGACACATCGACAGTAAATCCGGGAATGGACTCTAGCTTGTCTAAGGTTCCCCCAGTGTGACCGAGGCCCCGCCCCGAAACCATGGGAACCTACACAAATCATAATAACAAACATGGATTATCAGAGAATAGCGCCCTTTTTATTTGCAAATATGCATGTCTGTGAAAGAGGAATTCATGTCGGGAAGATAAACTTGTTAACTTTCGTGTAATAAAAAGTTTTTTAAAAGTCAAGTCGGCATATGGTCATGTTTTCATAAATAAATTACTGATAACTCAGTACTACTATTTTATCAATTTATGTATCGTCGAGTGAAATCAAATTAGCCATTATCAAGCAGTAATACTTTCATTCCACAAGCTGCAAGAGCAGGTGCTAGGATGAGGCTGACTTTGTCTCCCACGCCCCCTGTGCTGTGTTTATCCACGACCTTGTCCTTCCATTCTTCCGGCCAAGGTCCTAGCACGTCGCCCGAATTTATCATTTCCCTGGTCAAACACACAGTCTCCTCGTCTGTCAAACCTTTCAAGTATATTGCCATCAGCATCGCTCCTGAATTGTAAAAGCATGGACCAGTGTCTCAGAAAAATTCATTTTGTTTATGTCAAATATTCATCGGAATAATTTTAGATAATAATGCTAAAATAATTTAAAAACTCCTTTTTGCACTTCCATGATTCAAAGAACTCTATTGAAAAGCTTTATTGTCATGGTATTACATAAAGACATTAAGTTTTTTCTCCTCAAAACTTTTTTTATTCATTTGACGTACAATATCCTTTTCGCGAGTTTACACCGGACTTATTAATATTTATTTGAAGAATTTGGATGTTACATGTACCTTGCCTTTTCATTGGATAATATTGATATCCATTTTTTTTTTAAACTTTTGTATTTAAAATTTAAATTGCATTTAAGGCACGCAATTTTTCAAGGAGATCGAAAACATACGACGCAGAACATGCAGAGGTTTCAAACTAGGTCACTCAGATTTTTCCTGCTTGTTTGCTTTTCTTTATCTATGAAGGTCTTGTTAAACGTAACCAAGATGCTTTGATTGCATAATCGTCTTATCAGATCTTTCTAGAAACTGATCTCTGTTAAATAATGGAATATCTGAGAAGAGACGGTACAGTTTTGTGAGTATTCGTTGAACTGTACAGAGATATGCGTTATCGTCAAATTCTTTGGTATTTGTTTTCGTGCTTATAATACACATCGCAATTACTACTTGTAATGAAATTAACCGATACAACCAACGTAAAGTAATGACAAACTAACTAACAAACATAAAACATAACAAAATAAAGAGGCCCGTGCACTAATCAATAAGCTATGCAACATGGTCAAACTTGCACCAAATTTTCTTTAAAAGTCAGAGCAATACAGTATGACTTTTACTTAATTGCAAATTAATTTCTTACTTTCTTTCACACTTCGACCTTGATTTTTGACCCATGAATGCCGTTTATTACCCCCGGGCTCATTGTTATTTTTTTAAATAACTATTAAGTTCAGTTAATGTAGTAAATTGATTACTTTTCAAAAAATCAAGATATGGCAGTGCGTCATTTTGGGTCAGACCGGCCGATTTTTTTCTCTCTCTCCCTCTCTTTCTTTCTGTCTCTCTATTTCAATTTACCCTTATCTTAAGATTCCTTTTATCATTAGTTTAAGAAAATAAAGCAGAGTCCAAGGTTTGATTTGTTCTGTTATTGTTTCATACCGTCCCTCTGACATATTTAATTTGAGCAATAAAAATATGCATGATGACTTATATAATGACAAAACATCTAAAAAATGGCTAACGACTTGCCTTGGCTAGTTCGATGGTGAAGACACTATATCAGATAATCTTAATCTATCTTCCGGTTTTGGTATCTTTTTGGTTGTGCATTCGACAAACCTACACTTTCGCCACATCTTCTCAAATCATAAGACATAAAATGATAGAGATTAAAATGTAAAACGTTGATGATAAAATTAGTGTCGATTAAATGATAATTACTTAATCGTCTGGTAGCTCAGTTTATGTTAGAAGCCAAAAACTCTCCATTCTCTGAGAGAACTGGTCTTGGCCGGTGGCACCAAGGTTAACTCACTTACTGGATTGTCTTAGATTAATATCCGACTTGAGACATTGCTTTCTTTGCAGATCATGGAAACAGTCAGGTTACCTGCTGGAAACTCTGATATATAACTGTCATTTTACAGAAACTGTTTTCTTGTTCACATATTTGGTAGTTTCAATCAGGTAAAGGGCTAAAAAAAATTCTATATTTTATCAAAATGATAAGTTTAGTAAGCAACATCAACATCCTTTTTTTTTAATTTTTATTTTATTTTGCTTAAGCTTCAAAAATGTTACTAAAGTACTAAAAATACTTTCACTGCTCATAATAATACTCTGGATTAAAAGAAGTGGAATGCTATTGAGTCAGACTATATCAATCTACGTTCTAAAACAAATAAAATTCGTTATAACGGTTTAAAAAAATGTAAACTTATTACAGCTTAAATTCGTTTTAACAATTACACGATTCTTTATGTCAAATTCTAAAGCTCGCTTTGCTTGGTCCAAAGTGGCCTAATAACAGTCTATTTTAAATTAACAGATGATCACACATTAAATAGTTTTACGGCCAAGTCAACAAAGATCACTGTATCAATTTGCAGATTTTACGCAGCATTTCTATGCATATCGAAAGTGAAAGCAAAACTTTCTCCCTAAAATAAACCAGAACTTTGGTTCAGTAGATTAGAATAATTGTTTCAAATTCTTTTAATCCTTATTTTGTTATTGCAGTAACTGTATAACATTATGCATAGATATGACTATTGCATAATTGCATAATTGACAAGTTTTGCATATACAATTAATTAATGTAAATATTTGTGTTTATGCAAAAAATAAGATGCCTTAAAAACAAAATTACTAACTTCGCAGTTATACAGTTACTCTCTCTCTCTCTCTCTCTCTCTCTCTCTCTCTCTCTCTCTCTCTCTCTCTCTCTCTCTCTCTCTCTCTCTCTCTCTCTCTCTCTCTCTCTCTCTCTTACCGAGCTGACATTGTTGGATTCCACCTTTTTCACCCTTCACCACCTCTTGGATAAAATATTTAATTTCCCCTGTGGTGAGGGCTTGTCCGTTTCTTTTCTTGATTATCAAATCAGGGATTGCAAATGCATCCATTGTTCACAGCTCTATATGCACTGGTGAAATGGAAAAATACTCTCGTGTTTAGCGTCTGTTTGAATACTGCATACAAAGGCACTCAAAAATGTCCGGTTATCTGTAAACACGTGTCAAACACTAAATGCTGCACAACAAGCGATAAATTATGTAATATTAGCTTTTCCGTTTTGATTTGCTTTCCTTTTTAGCTCACCTGAGCCGAGGCTGAAGTGCGCTATTCTATGCAAAGTTTATTTGTTATCTGTCGTTGTCGTTGCTGTTGTTGTCGTCGTAAACTTTTCACTTCATCTTTAACGAATTTAACACAAAGCATAATTGGGTAAAGAAGATTTAAATTTGTTCAAATGAAGGGCCAGACCTTCTTTATAAGAGAGATAATTTAGAATTTATTTTTTTTCCAAATCCCAAATGGTCAGAAAAGCGGAAACTTGTGTGGTGGCATAAAAAAAACTGGTACTGAACGGTATATTAATTAAGCAAAAGCGTGACATGAGCCTTGTTTACATCAAAAAATGATAAGCTCTGCATCTTCCGTAAAACTCTATCGATCGCTTTCATTTTTTAAAGGAATATCCACAACCTTTTTCACAGTTATACGAAGAAAATGATCTAAGCACTTTTTCATTGCCGGTTGGTAACAGATGCGTGGCAGATGCAGGTTGTTTCAGTCAAAAAGTAGATACAAACTCAATCTATTACAAAACCCGATCATCAGTGTCTTCATATGAAATGCCTGCAAATAAAATAAATTTTTTTCTCGAAGCTCAAATGTTCAAATTAATTTCATATTTAAGGGGTCCTTTTTTTTGGGGGGGGGGGGGGGTCTGATCTCAATACGTGTCTAGGTTTCTTTAAAATCAATTTAAAATTCTCAGGATATAATATCTAAAAATTTTATTTATAAACCTCTTATATTCTTTTGTTTATGTTTTATTTATGTTTTCTCTACTCAAAAGACCAAATATATAATGTTAATACTGTAATACATAGCTTGGTTATTTATGATAAACAAACGGTTCAATATATATTCTGTGTCTTTGGTCAGTCGCACAGAAAATGAACCCCGAAAGGACCCCCGCGATACGATCCTTATGGTTCCTTGATCATATATATCTGAAATCAAAAAGTATTTACATGTCATTTTTATTTATTATTTCTTTTTCATTATTAATCATGCATAGAAAATAGAATTAATTGAAAAAATGTCAAAGCGCACAAAATTGTTAAATCATTTCATTTAAAAATTGAGCCTTTGAGGTTGAGCGAACATGTACCTGTTGTTACTTAATATTGATATTTTTAATGATCACATTTGTAGTTAACAATAAATTAAAGTATCATGCTATTGCATTACTGTAACTCTAAATAAATGTAAACAGAAAAAGGTATGTATACCCAAAAGAATCATTTTCCCACTGCTTTCTAATTACCAAGCCCTTTCACGAAGTCAAGCGTTCGTGATTTTTGCCGTTTTTTAACATACAATGAGATACAATAATCATTAACCTTCACTTTCTCAACAAATACAAAGCTACTTTGTAGATGCAAAATATGATGCATATGATTTTTTTCTATAATAAGAATAAGGGGGGGGGGGGGGTAGAATTTTACAAAAATTTAAATATCAGAGAAAAAAATCAGTTTAAGCATACTGTAGATTCCTTATTAAACGCGAGGAATTATCATCCGCGTAAAATCGCGAGAAGCATCCTTCGCGGATTTTAAAATCTCGCCATTATTTTCTGAGAGTTGAAAACTATAAGAAATAAGGAGAAAAGTTCCACGTTCGCGACTTTATATTCTCACGATTTGATACTGTAAACCAGCGGGATCGCGGAATTAAGTACTCGCGTAATATAAGGAATTTGCAGTAATTAAATCAAAAGAACAAAAGGCAAATTAAAACAAATAAACCTCAGATGAAAGTGCAGACTTTCATGACTTCCACATTGAATATCCGCCTAGGCTCAAGATCAACTGATTTTGGTGCACTGGATTTTTATAGAGCGACAGTAGGAATATCAGTAGAACCATTTTAACCTTGGACTTTCGGTAGGACGTAGCTATCTATTTCTTGCGTCAGAACAAGTTAAAAATGACGTTGGATTCAAGCGAAATATGCACCGATTGCGTAGTCTTAGCTCAAAGCCAGACAAATCGTGTTGATTTCAAAGAGCCATGGCTGAGTGGCCAACAATGAAATAGACAGGCCTACGTCACAATGCTGCTTGATACAACTATCGAAAGTCCAAGCTCTTGTTAAAATGGTTCTATGAAGTTCTGTACATACCATCATGTTTCTGTCTGTTAAAGAACTTTTTTTATACAGATTTATATAGAACCCAAAACTCAATTATTCCTCAAAACATGAATTTTACCTATGATTCCTATAATATCTTTTTTAGGTAAAATGTTTTTATAACACCTAATTGCTGTTCAATTACATTAAAAAATGTCATATAATTATAATAACGTATGTCTATTAACGTTCAGAGTATACATAATCATGTTTTTAATACAACCTCACCTCTGAATGTCAGTTTACACGGATCTCATGGTACTGAATATTTTGTAATAATTTTTAAAGTCTTTTATAAGTTAAAAGGGGTTGAAAAAAATCATTAAAACAAACTTTTTTAAAAGTTCAATAGATTGTTAGCTCTTAGCTAGATAGTCAATACATTATCCCTTAAATCTACCTTAAAATAATTACCATTATCAATTGAAGATAAAATCCAAGTATTTTAAGGTGGCTCTATACACCACTTTTTGATGACGCAGTACGCAAAAAAGTAAATCTGGAAGCATGCTATTCCGGTACTGGCTGATTTAAACTGAGACAAATTGTATGGGGAACCGCTCTTTTGAAAAATTTGTTAAATGAATAGATTTGATTTGATAATTAGAAAATTCATTCCTTACAAGTCATGTGGTATGTGACACCTTCACGTTTTGTGGTATTATTTAACAAATAAACAATAAAATCAATTATAATTTTTCAAAGAGTTTCTTTCCCACCAGCAATAACTTACACCGTAGCGTAGTGGGTTAGTGGGTTTACTACAAACCTACAGGTCATGAGTTTGATCCCCGTTGAGAACAATAATTTTTTTAACTTTCCAAAATTTCTAAAACGTATTTTTGGTTGAATACTGTGAAAGAAAATTCTAAACCGGTGAAATATTTCAATTATAATTTACTTTAATGCACATTAATATCGACACCATAAGGGGATGGGGGGGGGGGGGTTGCTTTGAATTTCTCTCAGGTTAGGATACATAAATCCTATTAGCCTAGTCAATTTTCCCTTTTATTTATTTGACTTAGTTTTGCATTAAAGCGAATATATTAAACTTATACAGGTCTATAATGAAATATGTATGTATTTATCATTCCAGCATTATATTTAGGAAATTTTCTTCAACTCAGACACACCTCACAGCCTACTCAATATTCAGGGTCATGAACCCTGGGGAGCATTCATTATTGTCCCCAAGAGAGACAACTCTTGAAAACGTGCATTAACTATAGTCCGTTTCTTAATCTTATTAAAATAAATAAATTGAAAAAAGTTTTCAAAGTATTTTAATTACAAATAATACATATGGCAATGAGTAAAAGGCATGAAAAAGGCATGAAAGAAGTACATTTATTTATCAAATAAAGTAGGCTGGTACATGTACCTGGTGAATATTAAATGTATATTGCTTGTAGGTACATGTATAAATCTACACAACTACATTTAATTAATACACTGTTTTGTAAACTGAAAAAAAAAATACACAGGTTGTAAGAGATCTTTTTTAAAATGAATTTTCTTAAAATGAAAAATAAATTAATCAAATTTCATATATCATTCTTAAAAAATCATAATACTAATTTTGAAAGTCAAATACTGAGTTAAATGAAAGATAATGAATTAAATATTCTTTGTTTTAAAAACAAAGCGCGAGTCTTGTTATTATTTACATATGCGTTTTATTGGTGTAAGTTTCATTCAAATGTTGCTTTTTTCTATTAATAATATCATTTAATATCATTTATGATCACATCGAATCAGTATGGTAATTTCATACTTTATATTATTTGTAAACAAACATAAGACTCGAGCTTTGTTTACATAACAATAAATTCTTACCCCTGTATCTCTCTTATAACTTGACTTCTAACATTCAAATTATGGTCAATTATTCAAAATGTGCAAGTAAATCATTTTATGCATAAAGAAACTGAAAACAAAATTTTGATCTAAAATCGTGTCCAAGTCCCTTTACAAAAAAATTGTATAAAATAGAAAGGCTAAAAAAATAGCTGTTTCCAAAAATGTTACATGTATAATTATGAATATGTTATATAAAAACATATGTTAGATGGATGGGTAGGAAAAATACAAATTAAGTGCACTCGATAAAAAGTTTGCTGGTATTCATCATGTGACCACAATTCATCCAGTAACATTTAAAGTTATGCAACATAAATAAGAATGTTATAAATGATGTGTATAGAACAAATTCCTCTGTGGTTGGCTCCATAAAAAGGCAGAATAAGGTTCCATTCTAATCCTCATGCATTCCATTGAAGAAGTATTTATTAATGTCATGGTCTGGAAACTAAAATAGAATAAACATAAAGTGTTAAGAAAATTACATGTAATTTTTGCAAACATTGTGCACTCATCAAATACTTACATGTATATATTCAATGACGTTATTTATGGAATGTGCAATTACTAACAATGTAATCTTTTCTATTGTTATACTTTCATGTTAAATACTGAAATCTGATTGGTTAAGACGCAGTTCATAATCCGTTCTATTACTCTCAGCGTTAGCAACGCACTTAGCAACGGGTAACATTACAAATTGTTACATGCGCAAAAATCATGCGCGTACGGTTCGCTGTAGAATTTACGTTATTCCTATATAAAAGCGCGGTAAAATTTTCTTAAAAATTAAGACATTCAGTATAACAAAATAAATAGTGCCTGTTTGGGAGGATAACAGTTGAAATTGACACCCCTCAAAAACCATAGTCAACTTCCGCTTCGCGTCAGTTGACAATGGTTTTCTCGGGGTGTCGATTTCAACTGTTACCCTCCCAAACAGGCACTATTTATATAATATTGTACATACATGTATTACATAATTTTGCCACTAACTTTAAACCCAGCTGACAGTTTCTTTTTGCTATATATACAGCGTCAAAAGATAGTTGCATCATGTGCATGTACTTTCAGTAATTTTAAAAGCCATAAAAACATTTCAGTACTACAAAACACTTTAAATTTGTCAAATGATTTTACAAATGAAATATGTACTAATATACCAGTAAGTCGCAAGTGATATATACTTTTTAAAGCAGTACAATGTATCACTTATATGACAACATCAGGAAACCTGGCTCAGTCAATTCTGCACACACATGATAAATGTAATGAATGTGTAACTTCAATGGTGTAACTTCAAAGATATTTATATATCCAGTGGACAGAAAGATATTAAATATATTGAACAAAGATCAAAGTCATAAACACTTATGTAACACTTATGTAACATATGATTGTCTGTATGAGTTTCAACTATCAACATTCTATGTACACCAAAATATGATTGTGTCAATAACAAAAACTAATCTGAAAAACATAATTCCAGCATAAGAAATTCATGGGATTTCTGCAAATCCCATTTTCTCAGAGAGTGTAAAACACATCTCTTAAAGTTTATAATATTTTCAAACTCCTGGTATTCCTTTCAGAGGTTCCCACCCCTTAAAATACAGATAATCAAGCAGATTTGCAACAAGATGCCCATATAAACCTTTCCCTTTTACACAAGACATTGTAGCTATTTAGATGACTTTGCTTGGCTTTCAATCAGCTTAAACCAAATATATCTACATATGGAAAACAAGTTGTAAGTTTATTACATGACAAAGAAGTACCTTCTGGGCTTCAGCAGACTTGACTGGGTCATTAGCAATATCAAATTGACAATATTTTCTATATTCCCGATCTTCAGATCATCTGGAAGCCGCAGGTTAATCTGTAGATTAGAAGAAAAAAGATACACTAGCTCTCATTACAAAGCTAAATGCTGTCATTATCAAAACAAAAGGGTGCAGTGTCCTAGATTACACTTTTTTATGGGCACATGCAGTATCTGAGACATGGTCAAAACATTACCATGATAACAGCTATAACAACTCATTAAGTGGGAAATGACATATAACTATAAAATTTGTTATGGCTTCTCTCTCTCTCTCTCTCTCTCTCTCTCTCTCTCTCTCTCTTAACATCTAAAATGTCAGCAATATTTCTAGTGCAATGTGGCATTATTGAAATATATATAATATATATATGGTTCATGGAAGCAAGGCAATCAATAACAATTACATGTACACTGTAATTACTCTCTCTCTCTCTCTGAGTCTATCTCTCTCTCATACTCTCTCTCTCTCTCTCTCTCTCTGAGTCTCTCTCTCATTCTCTCTCTCTCTCTCTCTCTCAATCGTATAATGTTATAATTGCATAAGAAATTCAGACCCTTGATTCATAAACACTCTCATCGTTAATAGATAAATAAGACATAAAGTTAACAGTTTGAATGAGATACAGATATCAAAACCACATGTACAGTGTACGTGTCGAGGAAATTCTGTATGGAAATGACTGAAAGCATGACACAAACTCAATATTCTAGGAAAAACATACAATATTTTTTTTACGTATGCTACGTAACAATATGTGTAAAAACTGACTATAATACACCTGCATACACATTTCATACTACAACATGTCTTTCAAGTCACATTTCACAACGACCATTAATTTATAATTATCGACATTTTTGTAACATGTGTACTAGACTTAATGCATTGTAGGCTTTTAAAAGAGTTTTTGAGTAGTTTAACAATGTAAGTAAGTATGTTCTTACCGACGAATGACTACTCCTTAGCACGTTTTAGATTGTTGACAAAATCGAGGATTGCTGTTCAGACTGTTTCATGCTGAACAAAATTTAACGAGATAAGGCTAATCACCCAAACTTCGACTTCACATTAATAAAAAATTGTTCTGCAACTTTAAATAATTTAAAAGCTTGCCAATATAAGAAACAAAAACTTTTACTTACTTTTTCCATTTAAACTCCTCTCTCGATTTTCACGAAGTATGAGACTGGTCACGTTAAAATCCCGAGATATACGAAGTTTTGACTTTCTCGGGTTTTTTCATTCTTTCGTGAATATAAAAACCAGAAAGGTTCCGATTATGCTAATAAGGCTGTGAGGTGTGACATGGATAACTATTTTAATTCCTTCTCTAGAATAGGACTTTAGGCCTTCAATCAAACAAATTTAAACTTCTTTATCAAGGATGGTTTATACAAAATATGGTTTGGAATTATCAATATTGTTCAATGGAAAAAAATAGCAATTTGAAAAGTTAACAGAATTAATGGCAATAACGTTGAAAACAAAAAAAAACAAACTACCCATTTCTTTACTTTAGTATAAAATGGCATATCGTTTTTTCATACCGGCGTTTTATTTTGAACACGGTACTTAACAATTTTATGATAAACAGATATAAGTAATACACTAAATAAAAGATAGACTAAATAAATTCAGTTCTGGACAAAATGCAACAGCAACTCACAGTGAATGGACAATATTTCTAAATAACAATATGGTTATTTCATTCACCAAACTTTGGTGATTTAAGCGTATAACAATTGTACTAGTTCAATTAAAATTTGAGCTGAACAAATTAAGGCATTGATATCAATTTATAGTAAATATTTAATTGATATGCAATGGATTCACCCTAGGTGACTAGACTTTTCAATTTGAACACTAAAGATACAATGTAGAGTAATCAAAAACACTATTGATTTAATAAACAACACTTCCCTGAATTAAAAAGATAAGCTGTATCTCATCATGAACACGTTCCTAGCTTAACTAATCACTAGTATTATTGGAACTAATACAACAAAAACAAATGATATCACTCCATAACAATTGATATGTTTGCGTTGAGATGACAATCGTTTACTGAATAAGACAAACTTTATAAAACAACACTTACGTTGTTGATGAAAAATAGTGTATTAATTAACATAATACGATCAAAATATTTCAAAAAACAAATGAATTTAAAAACACAAGTGTTATTAAAATAACAGTGAACAGGAGGACTCCTTAAAAACTTTGTGTATTTTTCTTTTAAATCTGATGACAAAACTACATAAGTGTTGAATTGCGTTTAAACAATGTATCTGTTATATATAAAAAGAACAATTTTTACAAATTCCAACCCGAAAAAATAAACATTTATATTTTTGGTATTTGGATAAATGCAAGAAAATACAAGTTGAATTTTTGTTAAAAAATTAGTGCTGCCTATGAGGTTTTACTTTTCTTTCAAATATTTTGCACCATACTAATGAACAAAACTGTGCCATATTTTCCTCATATGGCATACTTATCCTAGGAAATGACTTCGGACACCCTGGTGGACAAGATATTGTTTGGTCTAGTGGGTTGTATGTCAATGGATTCCATCAATTTGCTTTTTATAACATCAGGAATGACGTCACAATCATGGTGAACTTTGATCCAAGGGTCACCTTTCAAAATCATAATCAGACTTAATTTTATAATTGCTTTGATTTTTAGAAATATAATGAATCCACAAACCCATGTTCATTTAATACATACCTTCCTTGATTTCATCTCCAATATCAACACAAACTTCTAGCCCAACTGCATAATTAATCGGATCTGTAAATGCTTGACGACCAGCTCCCAGTTTTAATGAACACTCGGCGCATGCGCGTGATTGTATAGCAGTGACGAAACCTAATGAAAAAATATCAATTTTAATGACTGTATAAA